>NW_024879612.1:22500-147236 GCF_900700415.2 Clupea harengus | reverse complement strand
TTTGGAATTTGCCAATCATCTGAACACGCGGTCCAGATCTATTAAAATCAAACATGAAATAAACAACATAGAGGTCAATTTCCTTGACACAGTGACTTCAAAGGATCAAAATTCCCAGAAACAGGCCAGTTAGATTTTAAAGTTTATTTTAAGGTACGGACACCCATTCTTTATTGTATAAAACCAGCTACCACCCAAACACTTTCAAAGGATTGCAAATCCCAACTTCTAAGATTTCACAGAATTTGTTCTGACAAAAATAACTTCATTAAGGCAACCAAGACATTATTTTCTGCCTCAGGAACAGGGATATTCAAGATCTTTCCTTCAAATGTGTCAGAAACATTTCCTAACAAAAAAATTAAATTAATGAAAAACCAAGGATAATTCCGTTAGTCTCAACCTTTTCAGAACCCGGTTTACAATTACATTCCTTGAAAAGCAAATTTCAATAAGTTTCTTTCTGGCACCCCCTATTTACAACACCACACACTCATTTCGGCACATAGAAGGAACACAAATTTGAGGGATCTTTTGGTAAAGAGCAAATTAGCCCCTTTAAACCAAATCAAGAATAAACATAGGGAAGATAAGACTTTTCAACCAAAATTATGGGTCAAAAACTATAACACAAAACGCATTTTTCAAATTAGACCAACACTAACCCTCCAAACCACTAATTGCATTTATTTAATTACATGCACTAAATGCTCAAACAATATGTCGGACAAACAAAGAATTCAATTAAAACCAGACTATATCACATATACACAACATAAAACACCATAAAGAAACATACACACATAATTAGGCACTTCTTGCTTCATGATCTGTCTTCCCTGCGAGTCATGGGCCTCCAGAGCAATGCAATATGGACACTCAAGGAAAGAATCACCGCCGAAAGACGTTGGATGACAAATTAAGCACTTGGCATCCTCTTGGACTGAATGAGGAATAGAGAGTGTTTTCAGAAGGGTACTTACCCAAAAACCGCTCCTTGGTCCCACCCTAACTCGGACCTAACCTTGTTCTGAACCTGTTCTTGGTTTTGAACTTGTTCTCGTTTCTACGAAATATAAAAAAAAAATATAAAAAAAAAAAACAAAAAAAAAAAAAAAAAAAAAAAAAAAAAAAAAAAAAAAAATAAATAAAAAATAAAAAAAATTAAAAATAATAAAAAAATATATTTTTTCTGGTTTTAAAAGGGACCATGATGAACTGGGTTGGTCTCATAAGGGCGTCCGCCCGGAACCTCCCAAACTCTGAGTTTCCCCAATCAAAACCACTAAAGTAAATCAAAAACAATCGTAGATGGACATCCTCTGAGCATGAGACAAAACGTTTATTTAGAGCTCCTAAAAACTCTCTATAAATAAAAAAACCCAAACATTTGACCACTAGGGGCCATTAACTATCTAACAATAGGCCAAAACCATACTAACCATAACCCTAACCACTTTTCACGACCTTAGTCCTTACCATAACTCTGACCTTGACTTTTTGTCCCTGACCACAACCCGGACTCTGACTTACCTATAACCCCAATCTTGACCAAAACTCTTTCCCTCTCTCCTGACCACAACCCCGGTCCTGACCATAACCTGACTCTGACTTTACTACTGACCACAACCCTAGCCCTGACCATAACCCTGACTCTGACTTCATTTCTGACCACAAACCCAGCCCTGATCCAAACCTAACCCTAATCCTACCCTAACCCCCTAACCCCTAACCCTAACCCTAACCCTTACCCACAACCCCAGTCCTGACCATAACCCTGAATCTGAATTTACCACTGAACACAACCCCAGCCCTTGACCATAACCCTGACTTTGACTTCATTCCTGACCACAACCCCAGTCCTGATTCCAGACCTAACCCTAATCCTAACCCTAACCCCTAACCCCCAACCCTAACCCTACCCTAACCCACAACCCCAGTCCTGACCATAACCCTGAATCTGAATTTACCACTGACCACAACCCCAGACCTGACCATAACCCGGACCCTGACTTCATTCCTGACCACAACCCTGACCAAAACCCCAGTCCTGACCATAACTTTGACTCTGACTTCATACCTGACCACACCCCAGCCCTGACCATAACCTTGACTCTTACTTCATTCCTGACCATAACCCCAACCCTTACCATAAGCCTGACTCTGGCTTCATTCCTGACCACAACCCCAATACTGACCAAAACCCCAATCCTGACCATAACTTTAACTGTTACAGATTCTCTACAATCAGCCTTTCAAACAATTAACCACTAGGGGACATTAGACCTTAGAAAATAGACTAAAACCATCTTTCACATGACACTTAATATTTCCCCATTATTTGTAATGTTCTAAACCACTTATTTTCCTATATATTTTTCCTACCACAAGGGGGCGCCTCTCCACCTTAGAAACTCCAACACTTTTTAGAGGACCAGTAGGGCCACACACATACCAATTCCCCATACTTCTAGCTCTTACAGATCTTTACAATTAGCCTTCAAACATTTAACCACTAGGGGGCGTTAGACCTTAGAAAATAGACTAAAACCATCTTCTACATGACACTCAATAATTCTTCATTATTTAAATGCTCTAAACCACTTAGTTTCCTACATTTACTTTTCCTACCACAAGGGGGCGTTCTCCACCTTAAAACCTATGACATACTATAGAGGACCACAGATGGGACACTTAGACACTGAGTCCCATAATTTGTATCCTCTCACAGACTCTTCAGAATTTACACTCAAACATTTGACCACTAGGGGGCGTTAGACCTTCGAAAATGAACTAAAACCACCCCCTAGGGGACACTTAATAAATCCCCACTGGCCCCAACGTCCTAGACCACCCAGATACTTATATTTATTTTCCCACCACAAGGAGGCGCTCTCCACCTAAAAACCTATGACATACTATAGAGGGCCACAGGGGACACTTACACACTAAGTCCCATAATTTTATCCCTCACAGACTCTTCAGAATTTACACTCAAACATTTGACCACTAGGGGGCGTTAGACCTTCGAAAATGAACTAAAACCACCCCCTAGGGGACACTTAATAAATCCCCACTGACCCCAACGTCCAAGACCACCCAGATACTTTATATATATTTTCCCACCACAAGGAGGCGCTCTCCACCTAAAAACCTATGACACACTATAGAGGGCCACAGGGGACACTTACACTCTAAGTCCCATAATTTTATCCCTTACAGATTTTTCAGAATTTACCCCCAAACATTTGACCACCAGGGGACATTAAAGACAAACCCTGTTGCCAGGCCCTATAGGGGGCGCCCATTAACTTGTGCTCTCCTTAACTGCATGATGCTCACGGTGGAGAGAGGAAGGGGTCCGGACCCCATCCTCTGACCAACCTCCAGAGGGGCCCCTCCTTTGGTTATCCTGAGCAGCGTGCAGGGGGACCTTCACATTAAGTCGAAACATCCCACCTCTAGGGGCACTATGGACAGTACTGAGACCTAACCCCGGGAAGAGTCCCTAGTCTATACTTCCTCCTATAATAAAGAGACAGCATTATTTTTACAGAGGGTGGCCCCCAGGGGGAGCCACCTTGGAGGTCCTGAATTAGGACCCCCAGGGGGCGCTCCAGCGGAGCAGCCCCATTGGGTTGTGCTCATCTCGGTTGCCGGGTACAGTCAGGAGACCCTCCTGTATCCCAGAGCAACGTGCAGGGAGAGAGCCTGTGCGCAAGGCCAGTCAACACCTCCAGGGGGCGCTCCATAGGAACAGCCCATTGGGGTAAGCTCACCTCCGTTGCCAGACACCAGGGGAGCCCTGTGGGGGGCTGTGGAAGCCCCTTCGGTATCCCAGAACAACTTGCAGGGAGAGAGCTCTGACTTAAATTCAATGGAAACTATAGCCAGTACTTATGTAAAAGCCCAAAACTCTCCCTCGCGGTGACCAGGAAATGAATGCATACAAAAATACCAGGAGTTGTAGTCTATATCCCACATGTTGTAGTCTTTCAATCCAATAGGAACCAGGAAGTAAAAATCGTTTTTTGTTATTGACACAAAAACGGCTTTATCTTATGATCAAAAAGTCAGAAAAACACAAGGTTTTCACTGATGAATAGCTCTCGATCTCCTCATCTAAACCAATATAAGTTTAGCCCTTAGAAATTACTTAAAACAATCGCTAGGCATGAGCCTTAGACAACAAAAGGGGAAACCTAACTCTGTGTTCTTCTTTTGACACAAAAAGGTCCGTAACTTTTGATTAAAAAGTCAGAAAAACACAAGGTTTTCACTTTTGGATTGCTCTCGATCTCCTCGTCTTAATCAATGTGCGTTTAGCCCTCCGGAATCACTTTTAAATTATCGCTAGAAAGTGAGTAAACCTGACTCTGTATTTTCCTTGACACAAAAAGGTCCGTAACTTTTGATTTAAAAGTCAGAAAAATACAAGGTTTTCACTTTTGGATTGCTCTCGATCTCCTCGTCTTAATCAATGTGCGTTTAGCCCTCCGGAATCACTTTTAAATTATCGCTAGAAAGTGAGTAAACCTAACTCTGTATTTTCCTTGACACAAAAAGGTCCGTAACTTTTGATTTAAAAGTCAGAAAAATACAAGGTTTTCACTTTTGGATTGCTCTCGATCTCCTCGTCTTAATCAATGTGCGTTTAGCCCTCCGGAATCACTTTTAAATTATCGCTAGAAAGTGAGTAAACCTGACTCTGTATTTTCCTTGACACAAAAAGGTCCGTAACTTTTGATTTAAAAGTCAGAAAAATACAAGGTTTTCACTTTTGGATTGCTCTCGATCTCCTCGTCTTAATCAATGTGCGTTTAGCCCTCCGGAATCACTTTGAAAATGTTCGCTAAAAAGTAAACAAACCTAACTCTATGTCCCCCTTTTTTTTGACACAAAAACGGCTTTATCTTTTGATTAAAAAGTCAGAAAAACACAAGGTTTTCACTGTTAGATTGCTCTCGATCTCCTCATCTTAATCAATGTGCTTTTAACCCTCCGGAATCACTTTTAAATTTTCGCTAAAAAAGTACCAACCATTAAGGTGTATTGTATGTAAAAAAGAGACCTTTCCCAGCAAAACCATGCTTTGTATTGAGAGCGAATGGAAGAACAGGACGTGTTCTACTGATGAAGATGGCTACCATGGAGGTGAGTACTGATTCCTGCAAGAACTAACTGCTTTTTTCAAAGCAAGCAACATTTCAACACGAGGGAAATCCGGACCCAGCTTGAGTAGAAGCTTGGTGGTCTCTCATGGGTGTTTCCTACCCATGGGTCTAGGCCACCCGCTCTTGCTTGGGTCCAACCGCCGGATCTCGGTAGCCTGGATACCTTACGGTGCCAACGAAGGGCTATCGGGAGAAGGCAAAGCCAGCAGGAGAGCACTCTCCGGCTCTCTGGAACCCTCCTGGTTCCGGCTGGCTTGGGCATGGTGCAGAGATGCTAGTCATCTCTTTCCACCTGTCTCCGCTCTTCTCCAACCCGGAGTTGACATGGAGATTTGCCCCAAGATGAGACCATTTCTCTGGCTCTAGCTGGGATGGTTCATTCCATCCTGACTAGGGGGTAAGTATCCAGCCACCCTGTGTCCACTTGGACAACGCACACTGGGATGGTGGTCTGGGGCCAAACAGACCTTAAATGGGGCCCAATCTTTTACTGGTGATTAGCACCACCCACACACCAGCACACTTTGCACTACATGAAGAGTTTCACTACATGAAGACAACATCAAGAGTACGCTACGGAGAACACCGCCGTTTAATGATTAGATTAGCTAGAATACTAATAGTTCAGATAGCACTACTCAACTTTATCTAACCTTTTGAATAGCTAATCCAATCTCATTAGTACCATAGTGGAGGGCAGAGTCAGCAGGAGAGCATTGGGAGGCTGTGGTCTGACCATGGCCTACCCCGCTCTCTGGTCTGGATCCCTGGTGATCCTAGCTGACTTAGACATGGTATTTAGATGCTCGGGAGAGTCCAGGAGGCTGCGCTCTGGCGCGGCCTACCTGACTACCCTGAGAGACTTAAGACAGCGCTCTGTTGTGACTGATCTGGTCTTCTGGGGGTCTTGGGAGGTAGCGCTTTGCTGCTGCTGGCCTGGGGCCCTTGGTCATCTCTTTCTACCAGATGCTCGGGAGAGTCTAGGAGGCTACGCTCTGGCGCGGTCAGCCTGACTACCCTGAGAGACTTAAGACAGCGCTCTGTTGTGACTGATCTGGGTCTTCTGGGGGTCTTGGGAGGTAGCGCTTGCTGCTGCTGGCCTGGGGCCCTTGGTCATCTCTTTCTACCAGATGCTCGGGAGAGTCTAGGAGGCTACGCTCTGGCGCGGTCAGCCTGACTACCCTGAGAGACTTAAGACAGCACTCTGTTGTGACTGATCTGGGTCTTCTGGGGGCCTTGGGAGATAGCACTTTGCTGCTGTTGGTCTGGGGCCCCTGGTCATCTCTTTCTACCAAGTCGTTGTTCCTCTCCTACCTGGGATTGATAACAAATTATCAGTACTTATTTCCATCTAAAACCGCCCATTAGTGATTAGTTCAGCTCAAATACTATTACTCCAATCAATAGATAGCACTACTCAACTTTATCTAACCTATTTAACTTTGGATTCACAAATCCAATCTTATTAGTACTGTAGTGGAGGGCAGAGTCAGCAGGAGAGCATTGGGAGGCTGTGGTCTGACCATGGCTTACCCCGCTCTCTAGTCTGGATCCCTGGTGATCCTATCTGACTTAGACATGGTACTTAGATGCTCGGGAGAGTCTAGGAGGCTGCGCCTTGGCGCAGCCAGCCTGACTACCCTGAGAGACTTAAGACAGCACTCTGTTGTGACTGATCTGGGTCTTCTGGGGACCTTGGGAGGTAGCGCTTTGCTGCTACTGGCCTGGGGCCCTTGGTCATCTCTTTCTACCAGATGCTCGGGAGAGTCTAGGAGACTGCGCTCTGGCGCAGCCAGCCTGACTACCCTGAGAGACTTAAGACAGCACTCTGTTGTGACTGATCTGGGTCTTCTGGGGGCCTTGGGAGGTAGCACTTTGCTGCTATTGATCTGGGGCCCTTAGTCATCAATCGGATGCTCGGGAGAGTCTAGGAGGCTGCGCTCTGGCGCGGCCAGCCTGACTACCCTGAGAGACTTAAGACAGCACTCTGTTGTGACTGATCTGGGTCTTCTGGGGGCCTTGGGAGGTAGCACTTTGCTGCTATTGATCTGGGGCCCTTGGTCATCGTCAGATGCTCGGGAGAGTCTAGGAGGCTGCACTCTGGCGCGGCCAGCCTGACTACCCTGAGAGACTTAAGACAGCACTCTGTTGTGACTGATCTGGGTCTTCTGGGGGCCTTGGGAGATAG
The DNA here is from genome assembly GCF_900700415.2 of Clupea harengus. NCBI lineage: Eukaryota > Metazoa > Chordata > Actinopteri > Clupeiformes > Clupeidae > Clupea > Clupea harengus. The sequence goes on along the minus strand of NW_024879612.1, from coordinate 139,874 downwards.
CACTTTGCTGCTATTGATCTGGGGCCCTTGGTCATCTCTTTCTACCAGTCTTTGCTCCTCTCCTACCTGGGATTGACAACAAAATATCAGTACTTAATTCTATCCAATCTTTAAAACGTAACAGAGTAACAGTAACAGTTAGACAGGTAACCCTCCACGGTATAACAATAGTCTTTAAAACTCTAACTCTTATTAACATTTAACTGCTAACAAACTCAACAATGTAAGGAACCTTCCACTGTGAGGTAATGGTATTTAAACTCTAACTCTTCCTAAAAAATGAACTATTAACAAATGAACTATTAACAAACTCAACAACATAGAGAACTAAAAGCCATCATACCATCATGAGATTCCTCAGAAACCATAATGGATTTTCCTGAGGAAAACTTTAGCAACAATTGGACATAAGACACACGCTGAGGACTGATCTACCTACAGCGGGGCCGCCTCAGATGAGGGTGTTTAGTTATTAAAGGCCTGAAACACCCGATGAGTCTTTGGTGAACTACTGATGATGTGTCTTAAAATTCGCCCACAGACTACTTTGCTACCAAAGAACTTGTGGACCTAGGACCTCCTAAAGCAAATTACTGCCATAACAAACCAAATTACAACATCAGAGCTTAATCTAAAGCCTACTCTTCTTCTTTTTTACAAAAACCATGTTTAAAACTTATCCCTAACCCCTATATCCCTCCCGGGGGTTCCTTCTGGAGTAAAACCTAGACCCAAGGACTAATTCTAACCCTAACCTAGGCAATACCTTAAAATAAAACTGAACCCTATTCCTAATTCTAACCCTAACCTAGAGGATCTCTCTGAAACATATTAGACACCTTTACTTAAGAGCCTGACTCTAAGATTATACTTGAACTCCAAACAGAGTTGATTCCCTGTTGTGAGACGAGCTACTGAAGCCTAAAAGGGCAAACCATAGTTCTGATGGCTTAATGCTTGACAAGCGACGACCAGTGCACTTCCCTCGGTCCCTAACCATGCTAGTCATGGTAAAGGCCGTTAAACAAAGACATATACCTAACCCAGCCAGAGCCCCGGACTAAGCACGCCATCAGAAACAAAAGGTTAAGCTCCCTGTCCTACTAGAGTGAACCTGAACCTGAATTGGAAAACAGATGCGAGTATTGAACTAAATCCTACATTGAAGGCTTTTTAGAAAGGTGTAATTAAAGGTCATAAAACCTTAACATACACCTTAAACCTAGACCAACCCTCAAGGGACAACTTAAAAACATCAGAAAACCTATGGTGGACTTTCTAAAAATAAATACACACCCGCTCTGCCCCTGTCCTGCTTTCGTGGGCCTGGGGGCTGACCGGGTGAGAGGGACAATGCCAAAACCCGGCATGGAGGTCGACCCTGCCAAACCCCGGTGGCGCGCCTCTAGTCTCTTGATCCTGTGATGCTTTCCACGGACCACTTGGTGGATAGGAAAACAGAAGCTAGTGTGAGACAAAATTAAACTTAATCCTATACTAATGGCTTCTTAGAAGAGTGTGATTGAAGGTCATAAAACCTGAACGTACACCTCAAACCTAGACTAACCCTTAAGGGACAACTTAAAAACATCAGAAACCCTATGGTGGACTTTCTAAAAATAGATACACACCCGTTCTGCCCCTGTCCTGCTTTCGTGGGCCTGGGGGCTGACCGGGTGAGAGGGACAATGCCAAAACCCGGCATGGAGGTCGACCCTGCCAAACCCCGGTGGCGCGCCTCTAGTCTCTTGATCCTGTGATGCTTTCCACGGACCACTTGGTGGATAGGAAAACAGACGCTAGTGTGAGACAAAATTAAAAACATCAGAAACCCTATGGTGGACTTTCTAAAAATAAATACACACCCGCTCTGCCCCTGTCCTGCTTTCGTGGGCCTGGGGGCTGACCGGGTGAGAGGGACAATGCCAAAACCCGGCATGGAGGTCGACCCTGCCAAACCCCGGTGGCGCGCCTCTAGTCTCTTGATCCTGTGATGCTTTCCACGGACCACTTGGTGGATAGGAAAACAGAAGCTAGTGTGAGACAAAATTAAACTTAATCCTATACTAATGGCTTCTTAGAAGAGTGTGATTAAAGGTCATAAAACCTGAACGTACACCTCAAACCTAGACTAACCCTTAAGGGACAACTTAAAAACATCAGAAACCCGATGGTGGACTTTCTAAAAATAGATACACACCCGTTCTGCCCCTGTCCTGCTTTCGTGGGCCTGGGGGCTGACCGGGTGAGAGGGACAATGCCAAAACCCGGCATGGAGGTCGACCCTGCCAAACCCCGGTGGCGCGCCTCTAGTCTCTTGATCCTGTGATGCTTTCCACGGACCACTTGGTGGATAGGAAAACAGACGCTAGTGTGAGACAAAATTAAAAACATCAGAAACCCTATGGTGGACTTTCTAAAAATAAATACACACCCGCTCTGCCCCTGTCCTGCTTTCGTGGGCCTGGGGGCTGACCGGGTGAGAGGGACAATGCCAAAACCCGGCATGGAGGTCGACCCTGCCAAACCCCGGTGGCGCGCCTCTAGTCTCTTGATCCTGTGATGCTTTCCACGGACCACTTGGTGGATAGGAAAACAGAAGCTAGTGTGAGACAAAATTAAACTTAATCCTATACTAATGGCTTCTTAGAAGAGTGTGATTGAAGGTCATAAAACCTGAACGTACACCTCAAACCTAGACTAACCCTTAAGGGACAGCTGAAAAACATCAGAAACCCTATGGTGGACTTTCTAAAAATAGATACACACCCGTTCTGCCCCTGTCCTGCTCTCGTGGGCCTGGGGGCTGACCGGGTGAGAGGGACAATGCCAAAACCCGGCATGGAGGTCGACCCTGCCAAACCCCGGTGGCGCGCCTCTAGTCTCTTGATCCTGTGATGCTTTCCACGGACCACTTGGTGGATAGGAAAACAGACGCTAGTGTGAAACAAAATTAAACCACGTAAAGCGCAAAGCAGAAAGATGGATGTTAAGGCTAGAACTTCCTGACATACACCTTAATTCTGATACCTAAACATAAAGGATGAGTGGAAACATCTAAAACCTGATTAGGTATCTTTTTAACACCTTATCATATCCCTCTTATAGAACCATTTCTTTTCTCTTTCTCATCTTTTTCCCTATAGATTCAAATCACATATGACGACCAATTTAAGAAGCTGGTCAAGGCTTTCTACCACTTTCTCAAAGCACATCACCACCTAACTAACATCCACATTTCGGATGGGACCACTATGGAACCGGCGGGAATGGTCCGGACCATGAGGAGTCTAGAGGCAGTTATCAAACCTGCAAATCCAAACCCAGCCACTCAACTAATGTTGTACGGCAATGCTCGTAACTGGTTACACACTAGCCTGCAGATCCTAGAGAACCATTATGAGAAAACAATTCAGGAGAAAGAGATTATCATCAAACAACTAGCCAAAAATAGTTGGGAGGAAGCATGGAAGGTCGCTATACGCTGGACCAAAAAGAACCTGAAAAAGGTCAAGGTTGGAACTATCTTGGAGGCCTCCAAGAAGATCACCGAACTCCTACAGGGACATGGGGAACCAAACCCAACATCCGAAAGTAACATAGAACCAGCAATTACGGAACACCTAACCCCATCACTTAAAACTCACACAAAAAACAACAAAAAAAGAGGACAGACCACGATGCAGACTGCAAATGCCAAAAAAATAAGAGTAGAGGGAAACAACCCCAAGGTTTTAGGGACAGTTCCACCGAATGGAATTTCTAACAATCCAGAGCCCGGTACAGAGTTTTCCAGCCCGCAGACCAAGAAGGTCCACCAAAGAGAGGTAGTGCCGAACCTGGAACCAACTGGACCCAAAGAAATAGATGGGTTTTTCTTTGAGGAAGACTTCCCCCCTCTACCGGCCCCCCAGGGTCCTCCCCTAACATTCCAAACATTTCTGACGAGTAAACAAGGCCCACGGCCACCAACAAAAACAAAAAACCCATGTGCCATAGGAAATATGGCAATGGAAATCGAACCCTACCCATTCTCCGGTACGGAAACCAAAAAAAACCCACACCAGGAACCACATAGGTCACCGGAAAGGATGATACTCGTACATCAACCTCTTCCGGAAAGTCCGGGTCAATTCTCAAAATTCCCTTTCCCACCCGTAGAGGAGGAAGATTGCATCATAATCCCTGACAAGGTACCAAATCTTCAGGTGGAGGTACCAAATCTTCTGGTGGAGGAACAGGGACGGAACCTGTTCCACATAGCAATGGGAACTCCTCCGACCACATTTAAACCAACCAGGCACCTTAACACAAAAAGAAAAATGGTAGACTGGGGTCTTGTAGCTAAAAGAAAATGGCTTATTGTGGGTGACTCAAACCTGTCGAGAATACCATCCTTCCAGACGCCTGATATGCAAATTGAAAGCTATCCGGGGGCAACATTCCTCCATGCAGAGGTTTTAATGAAGAAAACCAAACCAATGATAAAAGTCGAGAAGGTGGTCCTGTCATTCGGGATAAATAACAGGAATCAAAAACTGAAAGAAACCGCAATGAAGCAATTACAAAAAGCGGTTAAGGCAGCAAAGGAAAAATTTCCTTATGCAGAAATCTGGGTTCCCCAGATTAATTACTGTAAAAACCTACCCGTGGACCAGCAGTTAACCTTGAACAACCTAAACACTTATATTGGAAAAAACATGGGACACATCCCATTATTGCCAGACGAGGTCTTTAGTGTCAATAGGGATCTTGTCCACTGGACCACGGACACGGCCAAAGCAATGTTGGAACATTGGATGAAATATTTAAACTGCTCAACCCCATAAATCCCATAAATGGGAAGGGGCCCAAAACAGTGATTAATCTGTCAAAGAACTTAAATTTAACCCACGACCAAATAGGTATTTTAAATCGGGGACTGACCTTTATCCCCACGGTAGATACAAATAAAAAACACAAAAAACAATTGGAATTGGACTTACAAACTTACCACAGGAGGTTGAAATTACAAACATTTTTTGAGGGCAAAAAAAGCACTCCCCAAGTTCCATTTACCCCAAAGTCGAATTGGGAGCCTACCCTTAATCAATTACCTGGAGCAATTCAAAAAATTATAACCGCAGATCATTATGCCTTTAGGCAACTAAATTGGAATACACGATCAAAAAATAATTTGACCAAGGTAGAAAGGACAGCCCTCCGCCAACTACAAAGAAACAAACATCTGGTAATCAAACCAGCAGACAAAGGCAGTGCAGTGGTCATAATGGACCGTGACCAATATGAATGGGAGGCACTTAGACAATTAGATAATACAGATCACTACATAAAATTGGCAAAACCAATATATTTGGAAACAATTGGCATGGTCAAGAATATTTTAGATAACCTCTTGCAAGAGGGATACATAAACGCAAAACAGAAAAAATATTTAATTGGAGATGACTCACCCAGACCAAGAAGGTTCTACCTTTTGCCAAAAATACATAAGGCTCGAACCAGTTGGAACAGGTCGAGTCAAATTCCCCCAGGAAGACCAATCGTGTCAGATTGCAATAGTGAAACCTACTTCACAGCAGAATATATTGAGTACTTCCTCAACCCCATTTCGCAAAAACACGCCAGTTACCTTAAGGACACCTATGACTTTATTAAAAAAGTAGGCCAATTAAAAATCCCCCCAACTGCTTTCCTTTTTACTATGGACGTGGACAGCCTATACACCAACATAGAAACAAAATTAGGATTGGAGGCTATAAGGAAATGGTTCCTGAAATACCCTGACCCCAGGAGACCGGAAAAACAACTACTCCAACTATTAGAAATAAATTTGAACAGAAATGATTTTGAATTTAATTCACAATTCTATCTACAAATCAAGGGGACAGCCATGGGTAAGAAGTTTGCACCCTCCTACGCAAACATTTTCATGGCCGATTGGGAGGAATCAGCACTACAAACAGCTCCTCTGAAACCTCTCCATTACTACCGTTTCTTGGATGATGTATGGGGTGTTTGGGACCACACAAGAGAGCAGTTCTTGGAATTTGCCAATCATCTGAACACGCAGTCCAGATCTATTAAAATCAAACATGAAATAAACAACATAGAGGTCAATTTCCTTGACACAGTGACTTACAAAGGATCAAAATTCCCAGAAACAGGCCAGTTAGATTTTAAAGTTTATTTTAAGGATACGGACACCCATTCTTTATTGTATAAAACCAGCTACCACCCCAAACACACTTTCAAAGGGATTGTCAAATCCCAACTTCTAAGATTTCACAGAATTTGTTCTGACAAAAATAACTTCATTAAGGCAACCAAGACATTATTTTCTGCCCTCAGGAACAGGGGATATTCAAGATCTTTCCTTCAAATGTGTCAGAAACATTTCCTAACAAAAAAAATTAAATTGAATGAAAAACCAAGGATAATTCCGTTAGTCTCAACCTTTTCAGAACCCGGTTTACAATTACATTCCTTGACAAAAGCAAATTTCAATAAGTTTCTTTCTGGCACCCCCTATTTACAACACCACACACTCATTTCGGCACATAGAAGGAACACAAATTTGAGGGATCTTTTGGTAAAGAGCAAATTAGCCCCTTTAAACCAAATCAAGAATAAACATAGGGAAGATAAGACTTTTCAACCAAAATTATGGGTCAAAAACTATAACACAAAACGCATTTTTCAAATTAGACCAACACTAACCCTCCAAACCACTAATTGCATTTATTTAATTACATGCACTAAATGCTCAAAACAATATGTCGGACAAACAAAGAATTCAATTAAAACCAGACTATATCAACATATACACAACATAAAACACCATAAAGAAACACATACACACATAATTAGGCACTTCTTGCTTCATGATCTGTCTTCCCTGCGAGTCATGGGCCTCCAGAGCAATGCAATATGGACACTCAAGGAAAGAATCACCGCCGAAAGACGTTGGATGACAAAATTAAGCACTTGGCATCCTCTTGGACTGAATGAGGAATGAGAGATGTGTTTTCAGAAGGGTACTTACCCAAAAACACCGCTCCTTGGTCCCCACCCTAACTCGGACCTAACCCTTGTTCTGAACCTGTTCTTGGTTTTGAACTTGTTCTCGTTTCTACGAAAATAAAAAATATACAAAAAAAAAAAAAAAAAAAAAAAAAAAAAAACAAAAAATAATAATAAAAAAATAATAAAAAAATTAAAAATAATAAAAAAATATATTTTTTCTGGTTTTAAAAGGGGACCATGATGAACTGGGTTGGTCTCATAAGGGCGTCCGCCCGGAACCTCCCAAACTCTGAGTTTCCCCAATCAAAACCACTAAAGTAAATCAAAAACAATCGTAGATGGACATCCTCTGAGCATGAGACAAAACGTTTATTTAGAGCTCCTAAAAACTCTCTATAAATAAAAAAACCCCAAACATTTGACCACTAGGGGCCATTAACTATCTAACAATAGGCCAAAACCATACTAACCATAACCCTAACCACTTTTCACGACCTTAGTCCTTACCATAACTCTGACCTTGACTTTTTGTCCCTGACCACAACCCGGACTCTGACTTTACCTATAACCCCAATCTTGACCAAAACTCTTTCCCTCTCTCCTGACCACAACCCCGGTCCTGACCATAACCCTGACTCTGACTTTACTACTGACCACAACCCTAGCCCTGACCATAACCCTGACTCTGACTTCATTTCTGACCACAACCCCAGCCCTGATCCAAACCTAACCCTAATCCTAACCCTAACCCCTAACCCCTAACCCTAACCCTAACCCTTACCCACAACCCCAGTCCTGACCATAACCCTGAATCTGAATTTACCACTGAACACAACCCCAGCCCTGACCATAACCCTGACTTTGACTTAATTCCTGACCACAACCCCAGTCCTGATCCAGACCTAACCCTAATCCTAACCCTAACCCCTAACCCCCAACCCTAACCCTACCCTAACCCACAACCCCAGTCCTGACCATAACCCTGAATCTGAATTTACCACTGACCACAACCCCAGACCTGACCATAACCCGGACCCTGACTTCATTCCTGACCACAACCCTGACCAAAACCCCAGTCCTGACCATAACTTTGACTCTGACTTCATACCTGACCACACCCCAGCCCTGACCATAACCTTGACTCTTACTTCATTCCTGACCATAACCCCAACCCTTACCATAAGCCTGACTCTGGCTTCATTCCTGACCACAACCCCAATACTGACCAAAACCCCAATCCTGACCATAACTTTAACTGTTACAGATTCTCTACAATCAGCTTTCAAACAATTAACCACTAGGGGACATTAGACCTTAGAAAATAGACTAAAACCATCTTTCACATGACACTTAATATTTCCCCATTATTTGTAATGTTCTAAACCACTTATTTTCCTATATATTTTTCCTACCACAAGGGGGCGCTCTCCACCTTAGAAACTCCAACACTTTTTAGAGGACCAGTAGGGCCACACACATACCTATTCCCATACTTCTAGCTCTTACAGATCCTTTACAATTAGCCTTCAAACATTTAACCACTAGGGGGCGTTAGACCTTAGAAAATAGACTAAAACCATCTTCTACGTGATACTCAATAATTCTTCATTATTTAATGCTCTAAACCACTTAGTTTCCTATATTTACTTTTCCTACCACAAGGGGGCGCTCTCCACCTAATAACCTATGACATACTATAGAGGACCACGGGGGACACTTAGACACTGAGTCCCATATTTTTATCCCTTACAGACTCTTCAGAATTTACACGCAAACATTTGACCACTAGGTGGCGTTAGACCTTCGAAAATGAACTAAAACCACCCCCTAGGGGACACTTAATAAATCCCCACTGGCCCCAACGTCCTAGACCACCCAGATACTTATATTTATTTTCCCACCACAAGGAGGCGCTCTCCACCTAAAAACCTATGAAATACTATAGAGGGCCACAGGGGACACTTACACACTAAGTCCCATAATTTTATCCCTCACAGACTCTTCAGAGTTTACACTCAAACATTTGACCACTAGGGGGCGTTAGACCTTCGAAAATGAACTAAAACCACCCCCTAGGGGACACTTAATAAATCCCCACTGACCCCAACGTCCAAGACCACCCAGATACTTATATATATTTTCCCACCACAAGGAGGCGCTCTCCACCTAAAAACCTATGACACACTATAGAGGGCCACAGGGGACACTTACACTCTAAGTCCCATAATTTTATCCCTTACAGATTTTTCAGAATTTACCCCCAAACATTTGACCACCAGGGGACATTAAAGACAAACCCTGTTGCCAGGCCCTATAGGGGGCGCCCATTAACTTGTGCTCTCCTTAAACTGCATGATGCTCACGGTGGAGAGAGGAAGGGGTCCGGACCCCATCCTCTGACCAACCTCCAGAGGGGCCCCTCCTTTGGTTATCCTGAGCAGCGTGCAGGGGGACCTTCACATTAAGTCGAAACATCCCACCTCTAGGGGGCACTATGGACAGTACTGAGACCTAACCCCGGGAAGAGTCCCTAGTCTATACTCCCTCCTATAATAAAGAGACAGCATTATTTTTACAGAGGGTGGCCCCCAGGGGGAGCCACCTTGGAGGTCCTGAATTAGGACCCCCAGGGGGCGCTCCAGCGGAGCAGCCCCATTGGGTTGTGCTCATCTCGGTTGCCGGGTACAGTCAGGAGACCCTCCTGTATCCCAGAGCAACGTGCAGGGAGAGAGCCTGTGCGCAAGGCCAGTCAACACCTCCAGGGGGCGCTCCATAGGAACAGCCCATTGGGGTAAGCTCACCTCCGTTGCCAGACACCAGGGGAGCCCTGTGGGGGGCTGTGGAAGCCCCTTCGGTATCCCAGAACAACTTGCAGGGAGAGAGCTCTGACTTAAATTCAATGGAAACTATAGCCAGTACTTATGTAAAAGCCCAAAACTCTCCCTCGCGGTGACCAGGAAATGAATGCATACAAAAATACCAGGAGTTGTAGTCTATATCCCACATGTTGTAGTCTTTCAATCCAATAGGAACCAGGAAGTAAAAATCGTTTTTTGTTATTGACACAAAAACGGCTTTATCTTATGATCAAAAAGTCAGAAAAACACAAGGTTTTCACTGATGAATAGCTCTCGATCTCCTCATCTAAACCAATATAAGTTTAGCCCTTAGAAATGACTTAAAACAATCGCTAGGCATGAGCCTTAGACAACAAAGGGGAAACCTAACTCTGTGTTCTTCTTTTGACACAAAAAGGTCCGTAACTTTTGATTAAAAAGTCAGAAAAACACAAGGTTTTCACTTTTGGATTGCTCTCGATCTCCTCGTCTTAATCAATATGCGTTTAGCCCTCCGGAATCACTTTTAAATTTTCGCTAGAAAGTGAGTAAACCTGACTCTGTATTTTCCTTGACACAAAAAGGTCCGTAACTTTTGATTTAAAAGTCAGAAAAATACAAGGTTTTCACTTTTGGATTGCTCTCGATCTCCTCGTCTTAATCAATGTGCGTTTAGCCCTCCGGAATCACTTTTAAATTATCGCTAGAAAGTGAGTAAACCTGACTCTGTATTTTCCTTGACACAAAAAGGTCCGTAACTTTTGATTTAAAAGTCAGAAAAATACAAGGTTTTCACTTTTGGATTGCTCTCGATCTCCTCGTCTTAATCAATGTGCGCTTAGCCCTCCGGAATCACTTTTAAATTATCGCTAGAAAGTGAGTAAACCTGACTCTGTATTTTCCTTGACACAAAAAGGTCCGTAACTTTGGATTTAGAAGTCAGAAAAATACAAGGTTTTCACTTTTGGATTGCTCTCGATCTCCTCGTCTTAATCAATGTGCGTTTAGCCCTCCGGAATCACTTTGAAAAGTTCGCTAAAAAGTAAACAAACCTAACTCTATGTCCCCCTTTTTTTTGACACAAAAACGGCTTTATCTTTTGATTAAAAAGTCAGAAAAACACAAGGTTTTCACTGTTAGATTGCTCTCGATCTACTCATCTTAATCAATGTGCTTTTAACCCTCCGGAATCACTTTTAAATTTTCGCTAAAAAAGTACCAACCATTAAGGTGTATTGTATGTAAAAAAGAGACCTTTCCCAGCAAAACCATGCTTTGTATTGAGAGCGAATGGAAGAACAGGACGTGTTCTACTGATGAAGATGGCTACCATGGAGGTGAGTACTGATTCCTGCAAGAACTAACTGCTTTTTTCAAAGCAAGCAACATTTCAACACGAGGGAAATCCCGACCCAGCTTGAGTAGAAGCTTGGTGGTCTCTCATGGGTGTTTCCTACCCATGGGTCTAGGCCACCCGCTCTTGCTTGGGTCCAACCGCCGGATCTCGGTAGCCTGGATACCTTACGGTGCCAACGAAGGGCTATCGGGAGAAGGCAAAGCCAGCAGGAGAGCACTCTCCGGCTCTCTGGAACCCTCCTGGTTCCGGCTGGCTTGGGCATGGTGCAGAGATGCTAGTCATCTCTTTCCACCTGTCTCCGCTCTTCTCCAACCCGGAGTTGACATGGAGATTTGCCCCAAGATGAGACCATTTCTCTGGCTCTAGCTGGGATGGTTCATTCCATCCTGACTAGGGGGTAAGTATCCAGCCACCCTGTGTCCACTTGGACAACGCACACTGGGATGGTGGTCTGGGGCCAAACAGACCTTAAATGGGGCCCAATCTTTTACTGGTGATTAGCACCACCCACACACCAGCACACTTTGCACTACATGAAGAGTTTCACTACATGAAGACAACATCAAGAGTACGCTACGGAGAACACCGCCGTTTAATGATTAGATTAGCTAGAATACTAATATTTCAGATAGCACTACTCAACTTTATCTAACCTTTTGAATAGCTAATCCAATCTCATTAGTACCATAGTGGAGGGCAGAGTCAGCAGGAGAGCATTGGGAGGCTGTGGTCTGACCATGGCCTACCCCGCTCTCTGGTCTGGATCCCTGGTGATCCTAGCTGACTTAGACATGGTATTTAGATGCTCGGGAGAGTCCAGGAGGCTGCGCTCTGGCGCGGCCTACCTGACTACCCTGAGAGACTTAAGACAGCGCTCTGTTGTGACTGATCTGGGTCTTCTGGGGGTCTTGGGAGGTAGCGCTTTGCTGCTGCTGGCCTGGGGCCCTTGGTCATCTCTTTCTACCAGATGCTCGGGAGAGTCTAGGAGGCTACGCTCTGGCGCGGTCAGCCTGACTACCCTGAGAGACTTAAGACAGCGCTCTGTTGTGACTGATCTGGGTCTTCTGGGGGTCTTGGGAGGTAGCGCTTTACTGCTGCTGGCCTGGGGCCCTTGGTCATCTCTTTCTACCAGATGCTCGGGAGAGTCTAGGAGGCTACGCTCTGGCGCGGTCAGCCTGACTACCCTGAGAGACTTAAGACAGCACTCTGTTGTGACTGATCTGGGTCTTCTGGGGGCCTTGGGAGATAGCACTTTGCTGCTGTTGGTCTGGGGCCCCTGGTCATCTCTTTCTACCAAGTCGTTGTTCCTCTCCTACCTGGGATTGATAACAAATTATCAGTACTTATTTCCATCTAAAACCGCCCATTAGTGATTAGTTCAGCTCAAATACTATTACTCCAATCAATAGATAGCACTACTCAACTTTATCTAACCCATTTAACTTTGGATTCACAAATCCAATCTTATTAGTACTGTAGTGGAGGGCAGAGTCAGCAGGAGAGCATTGGGAGGCTGTGGTCTGACCATGGCTTACCCCGCTCTCTAGTCTGGATCCCTGGTGATCCTATCTGACTTAGACATGGTACTTAGATGCTCGGGAGAGTCTAGGAGGCTGCGCCTTGGCGCAGCCAGCCTGACTACCCTGAGAGACTTAAGACAGCACTCTGTTGTGACTGATCTGGGTCTTCTGGGGACCTTGGGAGGTAGCGCTTTGCTGCTGCTGGCCTGGGGCCCTTGGTCATCTCTTTCTACCAGATGCTCGGGAGAGTCTAGGAGACTGCGCTCTGGCGCAGCCAGCCTGACTACCCTGAGAGACTTAAGACAGCACTCTGTTGTGACTGATCTGGGTCTTCTGGGGGCCTTGGGAGGTAGCACTTTGCTGCTATTGATCTGGGGCCCTTAGTCATCAATCGGATGCTCGGGAGAGTCTAGGAGGCTGCGCTCTGGCGCGGCCAGCCTGACTACCCTGAGAGACTTAAGACAGCACTCTGTTGTGACTGATCTGGGTCTTCTGGGGGCCTTGGGAGGTAGCACTTTGCTGCTATTGATCTGGGGCCCTTGGTCATCGTCAGATGCTCGGGAGAGTCTAGGAGGCTGCGCTCTGGCGCGGCCAGCCTGACTACCCTGAGAGACTTAAGACAGCACTCTGTTGTGACTGATCTGGGTCTTCTGGGGGCCTTGGGAGATAGCACTTTGCTGCTATTGATCTGGGGCCCTTGGTCATCTCTTTCTACCAGTCTTTGCTCCTCTCCTACCTGGGATTGACAACAAAATATCAGTACTTAATTCTATCCAATCTTTAAAACGTAACAGAGTAACAGTAACAGTTAGACAGGTAACCCTCCACGGTATAACAATAGTCTTTAAAACTCTAACTCTTATTAACATTTAACTGCTAACAAACTCAACAATGTAAGGAACCTTCCACTGTGAGGTAATGGTATTTAAACTCTAACTCTTCCTAAAAAATGAACTATTAACAAATGAACTATTAACAAACTCAACAACATAGAGAACTAAAAGCCATCATACCATCATGAGATTCCTCAGAAACCATAATGGATTTTCCTGAGGAAAACTTTAGCAACAATTGGACATAAGACACACGCTGAGGACTGATCTACCTACAGCGGGGCCGCCTCAGATGAGGGTGTTTAGTTATTAAAGGCCTGAAACACCCGATGAGTCTTTGGTGAACTACTGATGATGTGTCTTAAAATTCGCCCACAGACTACTTTGCTACCAAAGAACTTGTGGACCTAGGACCTCCTAAAGCAAATTACTGCCATAACAAACCAAATTACAACATCAGAGCTTAATCTAAAGCCTACTCTTCTCCTTTTTTACAAAAACCATGTTTAAAACTTATCCCTAACCCCTATATCCCTCCCGGGGGTTCCTTCTGGAGTAAAACCTAGACCCAAGGACTAATTCTAACCCTAACCTAGGCAATACCTTAAAATAAAACTGAACCCTATTCCTAATTCTAACCCTAACCTAGAGGATCTCTCTGAAACATATTAGACACCTTTACTTAAGAGCCTGACTCTAAGATTATACTTGAACTCCAAACAGAGTTGATTCCCTGTTGTGAGACGAGCTACTGAAGCCTAAAAGGGCAAACCATAGTTCTGATGGCTTAATGCTTGACAAGCGACGACCAGTGCACTTCCCTCGGTCCCTAACCATGCTAGTCATGGTAAAGGCCGTTAAACAAAGACATATACCTAACCCAGCCAGAGCCCCGGACTAAGCACGCCATCAGAAACAAAAGGTTAAGCTCCCTGTCCTACTAGAGTGAACCTGAACCTGAATTGGAAAACAGATGCGAGTATTGAACTAAATCCTACATTGAAGGCTTTTTAGAAAGGTGTAATTAAAGGTCATAAAACCTTAACATACACCTTAAACCTAGACCAACCCTCAAGGGACAACTTAAAAACATCAGAAAACCTATGGTGGACTTTCTAAAAATAAATACACACCCGCTCTGCCCCTGTCCTGCTTTCGTGGGCCTGGGGGCTGACCGGGTGAGAGGGACAATGCCAAAACCCGGCATGGAGGTCGACCCTGCCAAACCCCGGTGGCGCGCCTCTAGTCTCTTGATCCTGTGATGCTTTCCACGGACCACTTGGTGGATAGGAAAACAGAAGCTAGTGTGAGACAAAATTAAACTTAATCCTATACTAATGGCTTCTTAGAAGAGTGTGATTGAAGGTCATAAAACCTGAACGTACACCTCAAACCTAGACTAACCCTTAAGGGACAACTTAAAAACATCAGAAACCCTATGGTGGACTTTCTAAAAATAGATACACACCCGTTCTGCCCCTGTCCTGCTTTCGTGGGCCTGGGGGCTGACCGGGTGAGAGGGACAATGCCAAAACCCGGCATGGAGGTCGACCCTGCCAAACCCCGGTGGCGCGCCTCTAGTCTCTTGATCCTGTGATGCTTTCCACGGACCACTTGGTGGATAGGAAAACAGACGCTAGTGTGAGACAAAATTAAAAACATCAGAAACCCTATGGTGGACTTTTCTAAAAATAAATACACACCCGCTCTGCCCCTGTCCTGCTTTCGTGGGCCTGGGGGCTGACCGGGTGAGAGGACAATGCCAAAACCCGGCATGGAGGTCGACCCTGCCAAACCCCGGTGGCGCGCCTCTAGTCTCTTGATCCTGTGATGCTTTTCCACGGACCACTTGGTGGATAGGAAAACAGAAGCTAGTGTGAGACAAAATTAAACTTAATCCTATACTAATGGCTTCTTAGAAGAGTGTGATTAAAGGTCATAAAACCTGAACGTACACCTCAAACCTAGACTAACCCTTAAGGGACAACTTAAAAACATCAGAAACCCGATGGTGGACTTTCTAAAAATAGATACACACCCGTTCTGCCCCTGTCCTGCTTTCGTGGGCCTGGGGGCTGACCGGGTGAGAGGGACAATGCCAAAACCCGGCATGGAGGTCGACCCTGCCAAACCCCGGTGGCGCGCCTCTAGTCTCTTGATCCTGTGATGCTTTCCACGGACCACTTGGTGGATAGGAAAACAGACGCTAGTGTGAGACAAAATTAAAAACATCAGAAACCCTATGGTGGACTTTCTAAAAATAAATACACACCCGCTCTGCCCCTGTCCTGCTTTCGTGGGCCTGGGGGCTGACCGGGTGAGAGGGACAATGCCAAAACCCGGCATGGAGGTCGACCCTGCCAAACCCCGGTGGCGCGCCTCTAGTCTCTTGATCCTGTGATGCTTTCCACGGACCACTTGGTG
The DNA here is from genome assembly GCF_900700415.2 of Clupea harengus. NCBI lineage: Eukaryota > Metazoa > Chordata > Actinopteri > Clupeiformes > Clupeidae > Clupea > Clupea harengus. Next base: position 123,877 of record NW_024879612.1, on the reverse strand, counting down.
GATAGGAAAACAGATGCTAGTGTGGGACAAAAAATTCAAACCAAAACCTATGTTGAGGGCGCTTTAGATAGGTGCACTTAAAGATCACAAAATCTAAAGACAACCTAGAATCTGGACCAACCCTCAGGGGACTATTAAGAACATCAGAAACCCATTAGTAGACCTTCTAAAAAACAGACACACACCCGCTCTGCCCCTGTCCTGCTTAGTTGGGCCTGGGGGCTGAGCTGGTGAGAGAGACAATGCCAGACATGGCAGGGAGGCTGTCCTGCCAGCCCCGGTGGCGCACCTCTTAGTTCTCTCAATCCTGTGATGCTTTCCATGGACCACTTGGTAGACAAGAGGCTAGTTTGAGATCAAATTAAACCACATTAAGGGTAACGTATTTAGGTTACTGTTGAAGCTATAACACACCAAAATATACCTAAAACCTGTTATGTAATCTCAAGGGCTGAGTTAAAACACCAGAAACCCATTTAGGGATGCTCCAAACACTTTCCCATATCCACTTCATAAAACCATTTCTTTTCTCTTTCTCATTTTTCCCTATAGATTCAAATCACATATGACGACCAATTTAAGAAGCTGGTCAAGGCTTTCTACCACTTTCTGAAAGCACATCACCACCTAACTAACATCCACATTTCGGATGGGACCACTAGGGAACCGGCAGGAATGGTCCGGACCATGAGGAGTCTAGAGGCAGTTATCAAACCTGCAAATCCAAACCCAACCACTCAACTGATGTTGTACGGCAATGCTCGTAACTGGTTACACACTAGCCTGCAGATCCTAGAGAATCATTATGAGAAAACAATTCAGGAGAAAGAGATTATCATCAAACAACTAGCCAAAAATAGTTGGGAGGAAGCATGGAAGGTCGCTATACACTGGACCAAAAAAAACTTGAAAAAGGTCAAGGTTGGACACTATCTTGGAGGCCTCCAAGAAGATCACCGAACTCCTACAGGGACATGGGGAACCAAACCCAATATCCGAAAGTAACATAGAGCCAGGAGGTACAGAACACCTAAAAACCAAAAAAAGACCACAGACCACAGGGCAGACCGCAAAGTCAGCTAAAAAGTCGAGAGGGGATGAGCATGACCTGGTGGAGGAAGGAACCTTTGAAAACCCAGAACCCGGGACAGAGTTTTCCAGCCCGCAGACCAAGAAGGTCCACCAAAGAGAGGTAATGCCAAACCTAGAACCAACTGGACCCAAAGAAATAGATGGGTTTTTCTTTGAGGAAGACTTCCCCCCTCTACCGACCCCCCAGGGTCCCCCCCTAATATTCCAAACACTTCTGACGAGTAAACAAGGCCCTAGGCCGCTGACAACGAAGAACCCATGTGCTATAGAGAATATGGCAATGGAAATCGAACCCTACCCATTCTCCGGTACGGTAACCAAGAAAACCCCACACCAGGAACCACATAGATCACCAAAAAGGATGGTACTCATACACCAACCTCTTCCGGAAAGTCCGGGTCAATTCTCAAAATTCCCTTTCCCACCCATAGAGGAGGAAGATTGCATCATAATCCCTGATGAGGTACCAAATCTTCTGGTGGAGGAACAGGGACGGAACCTGTTCCACATAGCGATGGGAACTCCTCCGACCGCTTTTAAACCAACCAGGCACCTCAACACAAAAAGAAAAATGGTGGACTGGTGTCTGGTGGCCAAAAGAAAATGGCTTATTATGGGTGACTCAAACCTGTCGAGAATACCATCCTTCCAGACGCCTGATATGCAAATTGAAAGCTATCCGGGGGCAACATTCCTCCATGCAGAGGTTTTAATGAAGAAAACCAAACCAATGATAAAAGTCGAGAAGGTGGTCCTGTCATTCGGGATAAATAACAAGAATCAAAAACTGAAAGAAACTGCAATCAAGCAGTTACAAAGAGCGGTTAAGGCAGCAAAGGAAACATTTCCTTATGCAGAGATCTGGGTTCCCCAGATTAATTTCTGTAAAAACCTACCCGGGGACCAGCAGTTAACCTTGAACAACCTAAACGCTTATATTGGAAAAAACATGGGACACATCCCATTATTGCCAGACGAGGCCTTTAGTGTCAATAGGGATCTTGTCCACTGGACCACGGACACAGCCAAAGCAATGTTAGAACATTGGATGAAATATTTAAACTGCTTGAACCCATAAATCCCTTAAATGGGAAGGGGCCCAAAACAGTGATTAACCTGTCAAAAAACTTAAATTTAACCCACGACCAAATAGGTATTTTAAATCGGGGACTGACCTTTATCCCCACGGTAGTTACAAATAAAAAAGACAAAAAACAATTGGAATTGGACTTACAAACTTACCACAGGAGGTTGAAATTACAAACATTTTTTGAGGGCAAGAAAAGCACTCCCCAAGTTCCATTTACCCCAAAGTCGAATTGGGAGCCTACCCTTAATCAATTACCTGGAGCAATTAAAAAAATTATAACCGCAGATCATTATGCCTTTAGGCAACTAAATTGGAACGCACGATCAAAAAATAATTTGACCAAGGTAGAAAGGACAACCCTCCGCCAACTACAAAGAAACAAACATCTGGTAATTAAACCAGCAGACAAAGGTAGTGCATTGGTCATAATGGACCGTGACCAATATGTATGGGAGGGTCTCAGACAATTAGATAATACAGATCACTACATAAAATTGGCAAAACCAATATATTTGGAAACAATTAGCATGGTCAAGAATATTTTAGATAACCTCTTGCAAGAGGGATACATAAACGCAAAACAGAAAAAATATTTAATTGGAGATGACTCACCCAGACCAAGAAGGTTCTACCTTCTGCCAAAAATACATAAGGCTCGAGCCAATTGGAACAGGTCGGGTCAAATTCCCCCAGGAAGACCAATCGTGTCAGATTGCAATAGTGAAACCTACTTCACAGCAGAATATATTGAGTACTTCCTCAACCCCATTTCGCAAAAACACGCCAGTTATCTTAAGGATACCTATGACTTTATTAAAAAAGTAGGCCAATTAAAAATCCCCCCAACTGCCTTCCTTTTTACTATGGACGTGGACAGCCTATACACCAACATAGAAACAAAATTGGGTTTGGAGGCTATAAGGAAATGGTTCCTGAAATACCCTGACCCTAGGAGACCGGAAAAACAACTACTCCAACTATTAGAAATAAATTTAAACAGAAATGATTTTGAATTTAATTCACAATTCTATCTACAAATCAAGGGGACAGCCATGGGTAAGAAGTTTGCACCCTCCTACGCAAACATTTTCATGGCCGATTGGGAGGAATCAGCACTACAAACAGCTCCTCTGAAACCTCTCCATTACTACCGTTTCTTGGATGATGTATGGGGTGTTTGGGACCACACAAGAGAGCAGTTCTTGGAATTTGCCAATCATCTGAACACGCAGTCAAGATCTATTAAAATCAAACATGAAATAAACAACATAGAGGTCAATTTCCTTGACACAGTGACTTACAAAGGATCAAAATTCCCAGAAACAGGCCAGTTAGATTTTAAAATTTATTTTAAGGATACGGACACCCATTCCTTATTGTATAAAACCAGCTACCACCCCAAACACACCTTCAAAGGGATTGTCAAATCCCAACTTCTAAGATTTCACAGAATTTGTTCTGACAAAAATAATTTCATTAAGGCAACCAAGACATTATTTTCTGCCCTCAGGAACAGGGGATATTCAAGATCTTTCCTTCGAATGTGTCAGAAACATTTCCTAACAAAAAAAATTAAATTGAATGAAAAACCAAAGATAATTCCGTTAGTTTCAACCTTTTCAGAACCCGGTTTACAATTAAATTCCATGACAAAAGCAAATTTCAACAAGTTTCTTTCTGGCACCCCCTATTTACAACACCACACGCTGATATCGGCACATAGAAGAAACACAAATTTGAGGGATCTTTTGGTAAAAAGCAAATTAGCCCCTTTAAACCAAATCAAGAATAAACATAGGGAAGATAAGACTTTTCAACCAAAATTATGGGTCAAAAACTATAACACAAAACGCATTTTTCAAATCAGACCAACACTAACCCTCCAAACTACTAATTGCATTTATTTAATTACATGCACTAAATGCTCAAAACAATATGTCGGACAAACAAAGAATTCAATTAAAACCAGACTATATCAACATATACACAACATAAAACACCATAAAGAAACACATACACACATAATTAGGCACTTCTTGCTTCATAGTCTGTCTTCCCTGCGAGTCATGGGCCTCCAGAGCAATGCAATATGGACACTCAAGGAAAGAATCACCGCCGAAAGACATTGGATGACAAAACTAAGCACTTGGCATCCTCTTGGACTAAATGAGGAATAAGAGATGTATCTTCAGAAGGGTACTTACCCAAAAACACCGCTCCTTGGTCCCCACCCTAACTCGGACCTAACCCTGGTTCTGAACCTGTTCTTGGTTTTGAACTTGTTCTCGTTTCTACGAAAATGAAAAAATATACAAAAAAAACATATACAAAAAAAATAATAATTTAAAAAAAATAATAAAAAAATAAAAAATAATAAAAAAATATATTTTTTCTGGTTTTAAAAGGGGACCATGATGAACTGGGATGGTCTCATAAGGGCGTCCGCCCGGAACCTCCCAAACTCTGAGTTTCCCCAATCAAAACCACTAAAGTAAATCAAAAACAATGGTAGATGGATATCCTCTGAGCATGAGACAAAACGTTTATTTAGAGCTCCAAAAAACTCTATAAATAAAAAAAACCCAAACATTTGACCACTAGGGGCCATTAACTATCTAACAATAGGCCAAAACCATACTAACCATAACCCTAACCACTTTTCACAACCTTAGTCCTTACCATAACTCTGACCTTGACTTTTTGTCCCTGACCACAACCCGGACTCTGACTTTACCTATAACCCCAATCTTGACCAAAACTCTTTCCCTCTCTCCTGACCACAACCCCGGTCCTGACCATAACCCTGACTCTGACTTTACTACTGACCACAACCCTAGCCCTGACCATAACCCTGACTCTGACTTCATTTCTGACCACAACCCCAGCCCTGATCCAAACCTAACCCTAATCCTAACCCTAACCCCTAACCCCTAACCCTAACCCTAACCCTTACCCACAACCCCAGTCCTGACCATAACCCTGAATCTGAATTTACCACTGAACACAACCCCAGCCCTGACCATAACCCTGACTTTGACTTCATTCCTGACCACAACCCCAGTCCTGATCCAAACCTAACCCTAATCCTAACCCTAACCCCTAACCCCTAACCCTAACCCTACCCTAACCCACAACCCCAGTCCTGACCATAACCCTGAATCTGAGTTTACCACTGACCACAACCCCAGACCTGACCATAACCCGGACCCTGACTTCATTCCTGACCACAACCCTGACCAAAACCCCAGTCCTGACCATAACTTTGACTCTGACTTCATACCTGACCACACCCCAGCCCTGACCATAACCTTGACTCTGACTTCATTCCTGACCATAACCCCAATACTGACCAAAACCCCAATCCTGACCATAACTTTAACTGTTACAGATTCTCTACAATCAGCTTTCAAACAATTAACCACTAGGGGACATTAGACCTTAGAAAATAGACTAAAACCATCTTTCACATGACACTTAATATTTCCCCATTATTTGTAATGTTCTAAACCACTTATTTTCCTATATATTTTTCCTACCACAAGGGGGCGCTCTCCACCTTAGAAACTCCAACACTTTTTAGAGGACCAGTAGGGCCACACACATACCAATTCCCATACTTCTAGCTCTTACAGATCCTTTACAATTAGCCTTCAAACATTTAACCACTAGGGGGCGTTAGACCTTAGAAAATAGACTAAAACCATCTTCTACATGATACTCAATAATTTTTCATTATTTAATGCTCTAAACCACTTAGTTTCCTATATTTACTTTTCCTACCACAAGGGGGCGCTCTCCACCTAATAACCTATGACATACTATAGAGGACCACGGGGGACACTTAGACACTGAGTCCCATATTTTTATCCCTTACAGACTCTTCAGAATTTACACGCAAACATTTGACCACTAGGTGGCGTTAGACCTTCGAAAATAAACTAAAACCACCCCCTAGGGGACACTTAATAAATCCCCACTGGCCCCAACGTCCTAGACCACCCAGATACTTATATTTATTTTCCCACCACAAGGAGGCGCTCTCCACCTAAAAACCTATGAAATACTATAGAGGGCCACAGGGGACACTTACACACTAAGTCCCATAATTTTATCCCTCACAGACTCTTCAGAATTTACCCCCAAACATTTGACCACCAGGGGACATTAAAGACAAACCCTGTTGCCAGGCCCTATAGGGGGCGCCCATTAACTTGTGCTCTCCTTAACTGCATGATGCTCACGGTGGAGAGAGGAAGGGGTCCGGACCCCATCCTCTGACCAACCTCCAGAGGGGCCCCTCCTTTGGTTATCCTGAGCAGCGTGCAGGGGGACCTTCACATTAAGTCGAAACATCCCACCTCTAGGGGGCACTATGGACAGTACTGAGACCTAACCCCGGGAAAAGTCCCTAGTCTATACTCCCTCCTATAATAAAGAGACAGCATTATTTTTACAGAGGGTGGCCCCCAGGGGGAGCCACCTTGGAGGTCCTGAATTAGGACCCCCAGGGGGCGCTCCAGCGGAGCAGCCCCATTGGGTTGTGCTCATCTCGGTTGCCGGGTACAGTCAGGAGACCCTCCTGTATCCCAGAGCAACGTGCAGGGAGAGAGCCTGTGCGCAAGGCCAGTCAACACCTCCAGGGGGCGCTCCATAGGAACAGCCCATTGGGGTAAGCTCACCTCCGTTGCCAGACACCAGGGGAGCCCTGTGGGGGGCTGTGGAAGCCCCTTCGGTATCCCAGAACAACTTGCAGGGAGAGAGCTCTGACTTAAATTCAATGGAAACTATAGCCAGTACTTATGTAAAAGCCCAAAACTCTCCCTCGCGGTGACCAGGAAATGAATGCATACAAAAATACCAGGAGTTGTAGTCTATATCCCACATGTTGTAGTCTTTCAATCCAATAGGAACCAGGAAGTAAAAATCGTTTTTTGTTATTGACACAAAAACGGCTTTATCTTATGATCAAAAAGTCAGAAAAACACAAGGTTTTCACTGATGAATAGCTCTCGATCTCCTCATCTAAACCAATATAAGTTTAGCCCTTAGAAATTACTTAAAACAATCGCTAGGCATGAGCCTTAGACAACAAAAGGGAAACCTAACTCTGTGTTCTTCCTTTGACACAAAAAGGTCCGTAACTTTTGATTAAAAAGTCAGAAAAACACAAGGTTTTCACTTTTGGATTGCTCTCGATCTCCTCGTCTTAATCAATGTGCGTTTAGCCCTCCGGAATCACTTTTAAATTATCGCTAGAAAGTGAGTAAACCTGACTCTGTATTTTCCTTGACACAAAAAGGTCCGTAACTTTTGATTTAAAAGTCAGAAAAATACAAGGTTTTCACTTTTGGATTGCTCTCGATCTCCTCGTCTTAATCAATGTGCGTTTAGCCCTCCGGAATCACTTTTAAATTATCGCTAGAAAGTGAGTAAACCTAACTCTGTATTTTCCTTGACACAAAAAGGTCCGTAACTTTTGATTTAAAAGTCAGAAAAATACAAGGTTTTCACTTTTGGATTGCTCTTGATCTCCTCGTCTTAATCAATGTGCGTTTAGCCCTCCGGAATCACTTTTAAATTATCGCTAGAAAGTGAGTAAACCTGACTCTGTATTTTCCTTGACACAAAAAGGTCCGTAACTTTTGATTTAAAAGTCAGAAAAATACAAGGTTTTCACTTTTGGATTGCTCTCGATCTCCTCGTCTTAATCAATGTGCGTTTAGCCCTCCGGAATCACTTTTAAATGTTCGCTAAAAAGTAAACAAACCTAACTCTATGTCCCCCTTTTTTTTGACACAAAAACGGCTTTATCTTTTGATTAAAAAGTCAGAAAAACACAAGGTTTTCACTGTTAGATTGCTCTCGATCTCCTCATCTTAATCAATGTGCTTTTAACCCTCCGGAATCACTTTTAAATTTTCGCTAAAAAAAGTACCAACCATTAAGGTGTATTGTATGTAAAAAAGAGACCTTTCCCAGCAAAACCATGCTTTGTATTGAGAGCGAATGGAAGAACAGGACGTGTTCTACTGATGAAGATGGCTACCATGGAGGTGAGTACTGATTCCTGCAAGAACTAACTGCTTTTTTCAAAGCAAGCAACATTTCAACACGAGGGAAATCTGGACCCAGCTTGAGTAGAAGCTTGGTGGTCTCTCATGGGTGTTTCCTACCCATGGGTCTAGGCCACCCGCTCTTGCTTGGGTCCAACCGCCGGATCTCGGTAGCCTGGATACCTTACGGTGCCAACGAAGGGCTATCGGGAGAAGGCAAAGCCAGCAGGAGAGCACTCTCCGGCTCTCTGGAACCCTCCTGGTTCCGGCTGGCTTGGGCATGGTGCAGAGATGCTAGTCATCTCTTTCCACCTGTCTCCGCTCTTCTCCAACCCGGAGTTGACATGGAGATTTGCCCCAAGATGAGACCATTTCTCTGGCTCTAGCTGGGATGGTTCATTCCATCCTGACTAGGGGGTAAGTATCCAGCCACCCTGTGTCCACTTGGACAACGCACACTGGGATGGTGGTCTGGGGCCAAACAGACCTTAAATGGGGCCCAATCTTTTACTGGTGATTAGCACCACCCACACACCAGCACACTTTGCACTACATGAAGAGTTTCACTACATGAAGACAACATCAAGAGTACGCTACGGAGAACACCGCCGTTTAATGATTAGATTAGCTAGAATACTAATAGTTCAGATAGCACTACTCAACTTTATCTAACCTTTTGAATAGCTAATCCAATCTCATTAGTACCATAGTGGAGGGCAGAGTCAGCAGGAGAGCATTGGGAGGCTGTGGTCTGACCATGGCCTACCCCGCTCTCTGGTCTGGATCCCTGGTGATCCTAGCTGACTTAGACATGGTATTTAGATGCTCGGGAGAGTCCAGGAGGCTGCGCTCTGGCGCGGCCTACCTGACTACCCTGAGAGACTTAAGACAGCGCTCTGTTGTGACTGATCTGGGTCTTCTGGGGGTCTTGGGAGGTAGCGCTTTGCTGCTGCTGGCCTGGGGCCCTTGGTCATCTCTTTCTACCAGATGCTCGGGAGAGTCTAGGAGGCTACGCTCTGGCGCGGTCAGCCTGACTACCCTGAGAGACTTAAGACAGCACTCTGTTGTGACTGATCTGGGTCTTCTGGGGGCCTTGGGAGATAGCACTTTGCTGCTGTTGGTCTGGGGCCCTTGGTCATCTCTTTCTACCAAGTCGTTGTTCCTCTCCTACCTGGGATTGATAACAAATTATCAGTACTTATTTCCATCTAAAACCGCCCATTAGTGATTAGTTCAGCTCAAATACTATTACTCCAATCAATAGATAGCACTACTCAACTTTATCTAACCTATTTAACTTTGGATTCACAAATCCAATCTTAGTACTGTAGTGGAGGGCAGAGTCAGCAGGAGAGCATTGGGAGGCTGTGGTCTGACCATGGCTTACCCCGCTCTCTAGTCTGGATCCCTGGTGATCCTATCTGACTTAGACATGGTACTTAGATGCTCGGGAGAGTCTAGGAGGCTGCGCCTTGGCGCAGCCAGCCTGACTACCCTGAGAGACTTAAGACAGCACTCTGTTGTGACTGATCTGGGTCTTCTGGGGACCTTGGGAGGTAGCGCTTTGCTGCTACTGGCCTGGGGCCCTTGGTCATCTCTTTCTATCAGATGCTCGGGAGAGTCTAGGAGGCTGCGCCTTGGCGCAGCCAGCCTGACTACCCTGAGAGACTTAAGACAGCACTCTGTTGTGACTGATCTGGGTCTTCTGGGGACCTTGGGAGGTAGCGCTTTGCTGCTACTGGCCTGGGGCCCTTGGTCATCTCTCTCTATCAGATGCTCGGGAGAGTCTAGGAGACTGCGCTCTGGCGCAGCCAGCCTGACTACCCTGAGAGACTTAAGACAGCACTCTGTTGTGACTGATCTGGGTCTTCTGGGGGCCTTGGGAGGTAGCACTTTGCTGCTATTGATCTGGGGCCCTTAGTCATCAATCGGATGCTCGGGAGAGTCTAGGAGGCTGCGCTCTGGCGCGGCCAGCCTGACTACCCTGAGAGACTTAAGACAGCACTCTGTTGTGACTGATCTGGGTCTTCTGGGGGCCTTGGGAGGTAGCACTTTGCTGCTATTGATCTGGGGCCCTTGGTCATCGTCAGATGCTCGGGAGAGTCTAGGAGGCTGCACTCTGGCGCGGCCAGCCTGACTACCCTGAGAGACTTAAGACAGCACTCTGTTGTGACTGATCTGGGTCTTCTGGGGGCCTTGGGAGATAGCACTTTGCTGCTATTTATCTGGGGCCCTTGGTCATCTCTTTCTACCAGTCTTTGCTCCTCTCCTACCTGGGATTGACAACAAAATATCAGTACTTAATTCTATCCAATCTTTAAAACGTAACAGAGTAACAGTAACAGTTAGACAGGTAACCCTCCACGGTATAACAATAGTCTTTAAAACTCTAACTCTTATTAACATTTAACTGCTAACAAACTCAACAATGTAAGGAACCTTCCACTGTGAGGTAATGGTATTTAAACTCTAACTCTTCCTAAAAAATGAACTATTAACAAATGAACTATTAACAAACTCAACAACATAGAGAACTAAAAGCCATCATACCATCATGAGATTCCTCGGAAACCATAATGGATTTTCCTGAGGAAAACTTTAGCAACAATTGGACATAAGACACACGCTGAGGACTGATCTACCTACAGCGGGGCCGCCTCAGAGGAGGGTGTTTAGTTATTAAAGGCCTGAAACACCCAATGAGCCTGTGGTGAACTACTGATGATGTGTCTTAAAATTTCCCACAGACTACTTTGCTATCAAAGACCTTGTGGATCTAGGACTTCCTAAGGCAAATTACTGCCATGATAGGCCTAATTATAATATCAAAGCTCACTTTTAAGCCTACTTAAGAAACATTTCTAAACCTAACCTCCCTAAACCTTCTGGAACAGAACCTAGACCCTAAAGGCTAATTCTAACCCTAACCCGGGCAATATCTTAAGGCAAGACTGAACCCTATTCTTAATTCTAACCCTAACCTAAAGGACCCTTTTACAACAACTTGGATATCTTAGTCTAAGAATTGGTGTAGTGAAAGGCCATAAAACCTGAACAGACACCTAAGAACCTAGACCAACGCTTAAGGGATAATTAAGAACATCAGAAAAAACAGACGCTAGTCTGAGACAAACTTAATCAAAGAACCTAATCCCAAGGCTTTACTTGAACTCCAAACATAGTTAATTCATTGTAATGGGAGGAGCTTTTGAAGCCCATAAAGGCAAATTCCTGAATAGGAGGACCTAAAGTACTGATGGCTTAATGCTTGACGAGCGACGGCCAGTGCATTTGCCTCGGTCCCTCTCCATGCTAGTCATGGTGAGGGCCGTTAAACAAAGACATATACCTAACCCTAACCCTAACCCTAACCCTAACCCTAACCCTAACCCTAACCCTAGAATAACCTCCACATGGACTCTGCCTTGACGTGGCGTGGGGGCTTACGTGTCTTTGTGGTCATGGGGACCATTTAGACACAACCAAAGAGTCCGCAAAAATAAAAATGTACCAAAAAAAAGGTACCAATAGATTCATAATGGCCTGAAACGTGCTCCTGACAACCTTTCACAGAATAGAATAAGAAAAATGGATTCTGACACTTAGAAAAGTTTTCACTAACTCCGGTCCCATTCATTGTATATGGGAACACACATTTTACTCCATATCTCCGGAACAGAAGGTCGTACAGCTTTGAAAGTGTGATCCGCCTCCCCTAATGAGATGTCACTGAACACGCCTGAGGTGGTTTCATCTCTCTACGACGTACGGTTCTGGAGATACAGCAAAAACAAACATTAGTTTAGCTGTATCTCTGGAACAGAAGGTCCTAGAGACTTGAAACCAAGTCTGGCGTGTTCAGAGACCTCAAATTATGGGAGGCGGAGATTACTTTCAAAGCTCTACGACCTTCTGTTCGGGAGTTAAAGACTTTGGGAGAGATCGGAGGGGGTCCGATCGGTAGTTTTCATCCCTAACCCTAACCCTAACCCTAACCCTAACCCTAACCCTAACCCTAACCCTAACCCTAACCCTAGATGCTAGTCATCTCTTTCCACCAGTCTCCGCTCTTCTCCAACCCGGAGTTGACATGGAGATTTGCCCCAAGATGAGACCTTTTCTCTGGCTCTAGCTGGGATGGTTCATTCCATCCTGACTAGGGGGTAAGTATCCAGCCACCCTGTGTCCACTTGGACAACGCACACTGGGATGGTGGTCTGGGGCCAAACAGACCTTAAATGGGGCCCAATCTTTTACTGGTGATTAGCACCACCCACACACCAGCACACTTTGCACTACATGAAGAGTTTCACTACATGAAGACAACATCAAGAGTACGCTACGGAAAACACCGCCGTTTAGTGATTTGATTAGCTAGAATACTAATAGTTCAGATAACACCACTCAACTTTATCTAACCTTTTGAATAGCTAATCCAATCTCATTAGTACCGTAGTGGAGGGCAGAGTCAGCAGGAGAGCATTGGGAGGCTGTGGTCTGACCATGGTTTGCCCCGCTCTCTGGTCTGGATCCCTGGTGATCCTAGCTGACTTAGACATGGTATTGAGATGCTCGGGAGAGTCCAGGAGGCTGCGCTCTGGCGCGGCCAGCCTGACTACCCTGAGAGACTTAAGACAGCGCTCTGTTGTGACTGATCTGGGTCTTCTGGGGGTCTTGGGAGGTAGCGCTTTGCTGCTACTGGCCTGGGGCCCTTAGTCATCTCTTTCTACCAGATGCTCGGGAGTCTAGGAGACTGCGCTCTGGCGCAGCCAGCCTGACTACCCTGAGAGACTTAAGACAGCACTCTGTTGTGACTGATCTGGGTCTTCTGGGGGCCTTGGGAGGTAGCACTTTGCTGCTATTGATCTGGGGCCCTTAGTCATCAATCGGATGCTCGGGAGAGTCTAGGAGGCTGCGCTCTGGCGCGGCCAGCCTGACTACCCTGAGAGACTTAAGACAGCACTCTGTTGTGACTGATCTGGGTCTTCTGGGGGCCTTGGGAGGTAGCACTTTTCTGCTATTGATCTGGGGCCCTTGGTCATCTCTTTCTACCAGTCTTTGCTCCTCTCCTACCTGGGATTGACAACAAAATATCAGTACTTAATTCTATCCAATCTTTAAAACGTAACAGAGTAACATTAACAGTTAGACTGGGAACCCTCCACGGTGGGACAATAGTCTTTAAAACTCTAACTCTTATTAACATTTAACTGCTAACAAACTCAACAATGTAAGGAACCTTCCACTGTGAGGTAATGGTATTTAAACTCTAACTCTTCCTAAAAAATGAACTATTAACAAATGAACTATAAACAAACTCAACAACATAGAGAACTAAAAGCCATCATACCATCATGAGATTCCTCGGAAACCATATTGGATTTTCCTGAGGAAAACTTTAGCAACAATTGGACATAAGACACACGCTGGGGACTGATCTACCTACAGCGGGGCCGCCTCAGATGAGGGTGTTTAGTTATTAAAGGCCTGAAACACCCGATGAGTCTTTGGTGAACTACTGATGATGTGTCTTAAAATTCGCCCACAGACTACTTTGCTACCAAAGAACTTGTGGACCTAGGACCTCCTAAAGCAAATTACTGCCATAACAAACCAAATTACAATATCAGAGCTTAATCTAAAGCCTACTCTTCTTTTTTACAAAAACCATGTTTAAAACTTATCCCTAACCCCTATATCCCCCCCGGGGGTTCCTTCTGGAGTAAAACCTAGACCCAAGGACTAATTCTAACCCTAACCTAGGCAATACCTTAAAATAAAACTGAACCCTATTCCTAATTCTAACCCTAACCTAGAGGATCTCTCTGAAACATATTGGACACCTTTACTTAAGAGCCTGACTCTAAGATTATACTTGAACTCCAAACAGAGTTGATTCCCTGTTGTGAGACGAGCTACTGAAGCCTAAAAGGGCAAACCATAGTTCTGATGGCTTAATGCTTGACAAGCGACGACCAGTGCACTTCCCTCGGTCCCTAACCATGCTAGTCATGGTAAAGGCCGTTAAACAAAGACATATACCTAACCCTAACCCTAACCCTAACCCTAACCCTAACCCTAACCCGAGAGCGAATGGAAGAACAGGACGTGTTCTACTGATGAAGATGGCTACCATGGAGGTGAGTACTGATTCCTGCAAGAACTAACTGCTTTTTTCAAAGCAAGCAACATTTCAACACGAGGGAAATCTGGACCCAGCTTGAGTAGAAGCTTGGTGGTCTCTCATGGGTGTTTCCTACCCATGGGTCTAGGCCACCCGCTCTTGCTTGGGTCCAACCGCCGGATCTCGGTAGCCTGGATACCTTACGGTGCCAACGAAGGGCTATCGGGAGAAGGCAAAGCCAGCAGGAGAGCACTCTCCGGCTCTCTGGAACCCTCCTGGTTCCGGCTGGCTTGGGCATGGTGCAGAGATGCTAGTCATCTCTTTCCACCTGTCTCCGCTCTTCTCCAACCCGGAGTTGACATGGAGATTTGCCCCAAGATGAGACCATTTCTCTGGCTCTAGCTGGGATGGTTCATTCCATCCTGACTAGGGGGTAAGTATCCAGCCACCCTGTGTCCACTTGGACAACGCACACTGGGATGGTGGTCTGGGGCCAAACAGACCTTAAATGGGGCCCAATCTTTTACTGGTGATTAGCACCACCCACACACCAGCACACTTTACACTACATGAAGAGTTTCACTACATGAAGACAACATCAAGAGTACGCTACGGAGAACACCGCCGTTTAATGATTAGATTAGCTAGAATACTAATAGTTCAGATAGCACTACTCAACTTTATCTAACCTTTTGAATAGCTAATCCAATCTCATTAGTACCATAGTGGAGGGCAGAGTCAGCAGGAGAGCATTGGGAGGCTGTGGTCTGACCATGGCCTACCCCGCTCTCTGGTCTGGATCCCTGGTGATCCTAGCTGACTTAGACATGGTATTTAGATGCTCGGGAGAGTCCAGGAGGCTGCGCTCTGGCGCGGCCTACCTGACTACCCTGAGAGACTTAAGACAGCGCTCTGTTGTGACTGATCTGGGTCTTCTGGGGGTCTTGGGAGGTAGCGCTTTGCTGCTGCTGGCCTGGGGCCCTTGGTCATCTCTTTCTACCAGATGCTCGGGAGAGTCTAGGGGGCTACGCTCTGGCGCGGTCAGCCTGACTACCCTGAGAGACTTAAGACAGCACTCTGTTGTGACTGATCTGGGTCTTCTGGGGGCCTTGGGAGGTAGCACTTTGCTGCTATTGGTCTGGGGCCCCTGGTCATCTCTTTCTACCAAGTCGTTGTTCCTCTCCTACCTGGGATTGATAACAAAATATCAGTACTTATTTCCATCTAAAACCGCCCATTAGTGATTAGTTCAGCTCAAATACTATTACTCCAATCAATAGATAGCACTACTCAACTTTATCTAACCTATTTTACTTTGGATTTACAAATCCAATCTTATTAGTACTGTAGTGGAGGGCAGAGTCAGCAGGAGAGCATTGGGAGGCTGTGGTCTGACCATGGCTTACCCCGCTCTCTGGTCTGGATCCCTGGTGATCCTAGCTGACTTAGACATGGTACTTAGATGCTCGGGAGAGTCTGGGGGGCTGCGCCTTGGCGCGGCCGGCCTGACTACCCTGAGAGACTTAAGACAGCACTCTGTTGTGACTGATCTGGGTCTTCTGGGGACCTTGGGAGGTAGCGCTTTGCTGCTACTGGCCTGGGGCCCTTGGTCATCTCTTTCTACCAGATGCTCGGGAGAGTCTAGGAGACTGCGCTCTGGCGCAGCCAGCCTGACTACCCTGAGAGACTTAAGACAGCACTCTGTTGTGACTGATCTGGGTCTTCTGGGGGCCTTGGGAGGTAGCACTTTGCTGCTATTGATCTGGGGCCCTTAGTCATCAATCGGATGCTCGGGAGAGTCTAGGAGGCTGCGCTCTGGCGCGGCCAGCCTGACTACCCTGAGAGACTTAAGACAGCACTCTGTTGTGACTGATCTGGGTCTTCTGGGGGCCTTGGGAGGTAGCACTTTACTGCTATTGATCTGGGGCCCTTGGTCATCGTCAGATGCTCGGGAGAGTCTAGGAGGCTGCGCTCTGGCGCGGCCTGCCTGACTACCCTGAGAGACTTAAGACAGCACTCCGTTGTGACTGATCTGGGTCTTCTGGGGGCCTTGGGAGGTAGCACTTTGCTGCTATTGATCTGGGGCCCTTGGTCATCTCTTTCTACCAGTCTTTGCTCCTCTCCTACCTGGGATTGACAACAAAATATCAGTACTTAATTCTATCCAATCTTTAAAACGTAACAGAGTAACAGTAACAGTTAGACTGGGAACCCTCCACGGTGGGACAATAGTCTATAAAACTCTAACTCTTATTAATATTTAACTGCTAACAAACTCAACAATGTAAGGAACCTTCCACTATGAGGTAATGGTATTTAAACTCTAACTCTTCCTAAAAAATGAACTATTAACAAATGAACTATTAACAAACTCAACAACATAGAGAAATAAAAGCCATCATACCATCATGAGATTCCTCGGAAACCATAATGGATTTTCCTGAGGAAAACTTTAGCAACAATTGGACATAAGACACACGCTGAGGACTGATCTACCTACAGCGGGGCCGCCTCAGAGGAGGGTGTTTAGTTATTAAAGGCCTGAAACACCCAATGAGCCTGTGGTGAACTACTGATGATGTGTCTTAAAATTTCCCACAGACTACTTTGCTATCAAAGACCTTGTGGATCTAGGACTTCCTAAGGCAAATTACTGCCATGATAGGCCTAATTATAATATCAAAGCTCACTTTTAAGCCTACTTAAGAAACATTTCTAAACCTAACCTCCCTAAACCTTCTGGAACAGAACCTAGACCCTAAAGGCTAATTCTAACCCTAACCCGGGCAATATCTTAAGGCAAGACTGAACCCTATTCTTAATTCTAACCCTAACCTAAAGGACCCTTTTACAACAACTTGGATATCTTAGTCTAAGAATTGGTGTAGTGAAAGGCCATAAAACCTGAACAGACACCTAAGAACCTAGACCAACGCTTAAGGGATAATTAAGAACATCAGAAAAAACAGACGCTAGTCTGAGACAAACTTAATCAAAGAACCTAATCCCAAGGCTTTACTTGAACTCCAAACATAGTTAATTCATTGTAATGGGAGGAGCTTTTGAAGCCCATAAAGGCAAATTCCTGAATAGGAGGACCTAAAGTACTGATGGCTTAATGCTTGACGAGCGACGGCCAGTGCATTTGCCTCGGTCCCTCTCCATGCTAGTCATGGTGAGGGCCGTTAAACAAAGACATATACCTAACCCTAACCCTAACCCTAACCCTAACCCTAACCCTAGTCTGAGACAAACTTAATCAAAGAACCTAATCCCAAGGCTTTACTTGAACTCCAAACATAGTTAATTCATGGTAATGGGAGGAGCTTTTGAAGCCCATGAAGGCAAATTCCTGAATAGGAGGACCTAAAGTACTGATGGCTTAATGCTTGATGAGCGACGGCCAGTGCATTTACCTCGGTCTCTCTTCATGCTAGTCATGGGGAGGGCCGTTGAACAATGACATAAACCTAACCCTAACCCTAACCCTAACCCTAACCCTAACCCTAACCCTAACCCTAACCCTAACCCACTCTGCCCCTGTCCTGCTTGAGTGGGCCTGGGGGCTGAGCGGGTGAGAGAGACAATGCCAAACCAGGCATGGAGGTTGCCCTGCCAAACCCGGTGGCGCACCTCGAGTCCCTCGACCCTGTGAGGCTTTCTATGGACCACTTGGTAGATAGGAAAACAGATGCTAGTGTGCCTAAACCTAACCCTTCTCCTAAATCTAACCCACATTCTAAACCTAAACAGCAGAAACCCATTGGTGGACTTTTTAAAGAAAATAATAGATACACACCCACTCTGCCCCTGTCCTGCTTGAGTGGGCCTGGGGGCTGAGCGGGTGAGAGAGACAATGCCAAACCAGGCATGGAGGTTGCCCTGCCAAACCCGGTGGCGCACCTCAAGTCCCTCGACCCTGTGAGGCTTTCTATGGACCACTTGGTAGATAGGAAAACAGATGCTAGTGTGCCTAAACCTAACCCTTCTCCTAAACCTAACCTAAATCTAACCCACATTCTAAACCTAAACATCAGAAACCCATTGGTGGACTTTTTAAAGAAAATAATAGATACACACCCACTCTGCCCCTGTCCTGCTTGAGTGGGCCTGGGGGCTGAGCGGGTGAGAGAGACAATGCCAAACCAGGCATGGAGGTTGCCCTGCCAAACCCGGTGGCGCACCTCAAGTCCCTCGACCCTGTGAGGCTTTCTATGGACCACTTGGTAGATAGGAAAACAGATGCTAGTGTGCCTAAACCTAACCCTTCTCCTAAACCTAACCTAAATCTAACCCACATTCTAAACCTAAACATCAGAAACCCATTGGTGGACTTTTTAAAGAAAATAATAGATACACACCCACTCTGCCCCTGTCCTGCTTGAGTGGGCCTGGGGGCTGAGCGGGTGAGAGAGACAATGCCAAACCAGGCATGGAGGTTGCCCTGCCAAACCCGGTGGCGCACCTCGAGTCCCTCGACCCTGTGAGGCTTTCTATGGACCACTTGGTAGATAGGAAAACAGATGCCAGTGTGCCTAAACCTAACCCTTCTCCTAAACCTAACCTAAATCTAACCCACATTCTAAACCTAAACATCAGAAACCCATTGGTGGACTTTTTAAAGAAAATAATAGATACACACCCACTCTGCCCCTGTCCTGCTTGAGTGGGCCTGGGGGCTGAGCGGGTGAGAGAGACAATGCCAAACCAGGCATGGAGGTTGCCCTGCCAAACCCGGTGGCGCACCTCGAGTCCCTCGACCCTGTGAGGCTTTCTATGGACCACTTGGTAGATAGGAAAACAGATGCTAGTGTGCCTAAACCTAACCCTTCTCCTAAACCTAACCTAAATCTAACCCACATTCTAAACCTAAACATCAGAAACCCATTGGTGGACTTTTTAAAGAAAATAATAGATACACACCCACTCTGCCCCTGTCCTGCTTGAGTGGGCCTGGGGGCTGAGCGGGTGAGAGAGACAATGCCAAACCAGGCATGGAGGTTGCCCTGCCAAACCCGGTGGCGCACCTCAAGTCCCTCGACCCTGTGAGGCTTTCTATGGACCACTTGGTAGATAGGAAAACAGATGCTAGTGTGCCTAAACCTAACCCTTCTCCTAAATCTAACCCACATTCTAAACCTAAACAGCAGAAACCCATTGGTGGACTTTTTAAAGAAAATAATAGATACACACCCACTCTGCCCCTGTCCTGCTTGAGTGGGCCTGGGGGCTGAGCGGGTGAGAGAGACAATGCCAAACCAGGCATGGAGGTTGCCCTGCCAAACCCGGTGGCGCACCTCAAGTCCCTCGACCCTGTGAGGCTTTCTATGGACCACTTGGTAGATAGGAAAACAGATGCTAGTGTGAAGCTAAATTAAACTAAATCCTATATTTAGAGCAACTTAGAAAGGTGTAGTTAAAGGCCATAAAACCTAAACATACACCTAGAATCTAGGCCAACCCTTAAGGGACAATTAAGAACATCAGAAATCCATTGGTGGACTCTTTAAAGAAAATAATAGATACACACCCACTCTGCCCCTGTCCTGCTTGAGTGGGCCTGGGGGCTGAGCGGGTGAGAGAGACAATGCCAAACCAGGCAGGGAGGTTGCCCTGCCAAACCCGGTGGCGCACCTCAAGTCCCTCGACCCTGTGGTGCTTTCTATGGACCACTTGGTGGATAGGAAAACAGATGCTAGTGTGAAACAAAATTATACCACATTTGGGGTATTGTGGGAGGGTAGATGTTAAGACCATAACACCCTAAGGCCTGATATCCAACCTTTAAGAATGAGTTAAAACACCAGAAACCCAATTGGGGATATTCTAAACACCTGGTCATATGCCTTTCATAAAACATTTTCCCTTTTCCTTTTTCTTTTTCATTTATTCCTACAGACGAAAATGACACACGATGACCGGTTTAAGAGCCTTAAAAAAGCTTTTTACCACTTCTTAAAAGCACATCACCACCTCACCAATATCCGCATTTCGGATGGAACCACCAAAGAACCACCAGGATTGGTCCGAACCATGAGGAATCTGGAATCAGTGATCAAACCAGCAAATCCAAACCCGACCTCTCAACTCATGTTATATGGCAATGCCCGCAACTGGTTACACACCAGTTTACAAATTCTGGAAAACCATTATGAGAAATCAATTAGGGAAGGCGAAATAACAATCAAACAATTAGCCGGTAATGATTGGGAGGAAGCATTGACCATTGCTATACGCTGGACCAAAAAGAACCTGAAAAAGGTCAATAATGACACGATCTTGGAGGCCTCCAAGAAGATTACTGAGTTCTTACAGGGACATAGGGAACCAGATCCATTATCAAAAGGGAACATAGAACCAGAGGTCATAGAACACCTGACCCCATCACTTGAACCATCTAGAAAAACCAGAAAAAGAGCACAGAACAACAACCAAAAAAGAGCACAGGCCACAATACAAACGACAAACTGGGCCAAGAAACCAAGAGGGGAGGAACACAACCCCATGGAGGGAGAGACAAATCCACCAAATGGAGAAACCTCTGCAAACCCGAACCCCGGGACAGAGTTGTCCAGCCTCCACACGAAGGAGAACCACCGAAGGGAGGTAGTGTTGAGCCTAGGGCCAACCGAACCTAAAAGAATGGATGGGTGTTTTACAGATGAGGACTTCCCTCCACTACCGGCCCCCCAGGGTCCCCCCCTAATACCTCAAATATTTCTGACGAACAAACAAAACCCACGGCCACCTTCTACAAAGAATTCTTGTGTCGTCAAAAACATGGGAATGGGAATCGAACCATATCCATTCTCTGGTACAGAAACCAAGAAAACCCCACACATGAAACCACTTGAGACACCGGAAAGGATGATAATTGTACACCAACCACACCCTGAAGACCCTAGTCAATCCTCAAAATCTCCTACTACACCCATAGAGGAGGAAGTTGACTTCATTGTTCCCAACCAGGAACTAAATCTTCTAGTAGAGGAACCAGGGCAGAGCTATTTCTACATAGATATGAGAACTCCACCACCCAGTTTTAAACCAACCAGTTTTAAACCAACCAGGCACCTCAACACAAAAAGAAAAATGGTGGACTGGGGTCTGGTGGCCAAAAGAAAATGGCTTATTATGGGTGACTCAAACCTGTCGAGAATACCATCCTTCCAGACGCCGGATATGCAAATTGAAAGCTATCCGGGGGCAACTTTCCTCCATGCAGAGGTTTTGATGAAGAAAACCAAAATGATGATAAAAGTCGAGAAGGTTGTCCTGTCATTCGGGATAAATAACAAGAATCAAAAACTGAAAGAAACCGCAATTAAGCAGTTACAAAGAGCGGTTAAGGCAGCAAAGGAAACATTTCCTTATGCAGAGATCTGGGTTCCCCAGATTAATTTCTGTAAAAACCTACCCAGGGACCAGCAGTTAACCTTGAACAACCTAAACGCTTATATTGGAAAAAACATGGGACACATCCCATTATTGCCAGACGAGGTCTTTAGTGTCAATAGGGATCTTGTTCACTGGACCACGGACACAGCCAAAGCAATGTTAGAACATTGGATGAAATATTTAAACTGCTTGACCCCATAAATCCCTTAAATGGGAAGGGGCCCAAAACAGTGATTAACCTGTCAAAAAACTTAAATTTAACCCACGACCAAATAGGTATTTTAAATCGGGGACTGACCTTTATCCCCACGGTAGTTACAAATAAAAAAGACAAAAAACAATTGGAATTGGACTTACAAACTTACCACAGGAGGTTGAAATTACAAACATTTTTTGAGGGCAAGAAAAGCACTCCCCAAGTTCCATTTACCCCAAAGTCGAATTGGGAGCCTACCCTTAATCAATTACCTGGAGCAATTCAAAAAATTATAACCGCAGATCATTATGCCTTTAGGCAACTAAATTGGAACGCACGATCAAAAAATAATTTGACCAAGGTAGAAAGGACAGCCCTCCGCCAACTACAAAGAAACAAACATCTGGTAATTAAACCAGCAGACAAAGGCAGTGCATTGGTCATTATGGACCGTGACCAATATGTATGGGAGGGTCTCAGACAATTAAATAATACAGATCACTACATAAAATTGGCAAAACCAATATATTTGGAAACAATTAGCATGGTCAAGAATATTTTAGATAACCTCTTGCAAGAGGGATACATAAACGCAAAACAGAAAAAATATTTAATTGGAGATGACTCACCCAGACCAAGAAGGTTCTACCTTCTGCCAAAAATACATAAGGCTCGAGCCAATTGGAACAGTTCGGGTCAAATTCCCCCAGGAAGACCAATCGTGTCAGATTGCAATAGTGAAACCTACTTCACAGCAGAATATATTGAGTACTTCCTCAACCCCATTTCGCAAAAACACGCCAGTTATCTTAAGGATACCTATGACTTTATTAAAAAAGTAGGCCAATTAAAAATCCCCCCAACTGCCTTCCTTTTTACTATGGACGTGGACAGCCTATACACCAACATAGAAACAAAATTGGGTTTGGAGGCTATAAGGAAATGGTTCCTGAAATACCCTGACCCTAGGAGACCGGAAAAACAACTACTCCAACTATTAGAAATAAATTTAAACAGAAATGATTTTGAATTTAATTCACAATTCTATCTACAAATCAAGGGGACAGCCATGGGTAAGAAGTTTGCACCCTCCTACGCAAACATTTTCATGGCCGATTGGGAGGAATCAGCACTACAAACAGCTCCTCTGAAACCTCTCCATTACTACCGTTTCTTGGATGATGTATGGGGTGTTTGGGACCACACAAGAGAGCAGTTCTTGGAATTTGCCAATCATCTGAACACGCAGTCAAGATCTATTAAAATCAAACATGAAATAAACAACATAGAGGTCAATTTCCTTGACACAGTGACTTACAAAGGATCAAAATTCCCAGAAACAGGCCAGTTAGATTTTAAAATTTATTTTAAGGATACGGACACCCATTCTTTATTGTATAAAACCAGCTACCACCCCAAACACACCTTCAAAGGGATTGTCAAATCCCAACTTCTAAGATTTCACAGAATTTGTTCTGACAAAAATAATTTCATTAAGGCAACCAAGACATTATTTTCTGCCCTCAGGAACAGGGGATATTCAAGATCTTTCCTTCGAATGTGTCAGAAACATTTCCTAACAAAAAAAATTAAATTGAATGAAAAACCAAAGATAATTCCGTTAGTTTCAACCTTTTCAGAACCCGGTTTACAATTAAATTCCATGACAAAAGCAAATTTCAATAAGTTTCTTTCTGGCACCCCCTATTTACAACACCACACGCTGATATCGGCACATAGAAGAAACACAAATTTGAGGGATCTTTTGGTAAAAAGCAAATTAGCCCCTTTAAACCAAATCAAGAATAAACATAGGGAAGATAAGACTTTTCAACCAAAATTATGGGTCAAAAACTATAACACAAAACGCATTTTTCAAATCAGACCAACACTAACCCTCCAAACTACTAATTGCATTTATTTAATTACATGCACTAAATGCTCAAAACAATATGTCGGACAAACAAAGAATTCAATTAAAACCAGACTATATCAACATATACACAACATAAAACACCATAAAGAAACACATACACACATAATTAGGCACTTCTTGCTTCATAGTCTGTCTTCCCTGCGAGTCATGGGCCTCCAGAGCAATGCAATATGGACACTCAAGGAAAGAATCACCGCCGAAAGACATTGGATGACAAAACTAAGCACTTGGCATCCTCTTGGACTAAATGAGGAATAAGAGATGTGTCTTCAGAAGGGTACTTACCCAAAAACACCGCTCCTTGGTCCCCACCCTAACTCGGACCTAACCCTGGTTCTGAACCTGTTCTTGGTTTTGAACTTGTTCTCGTTTCTACGAAAATAAAAAATATACAAAAAAAACATATACAAAAAAATAATAATAAAAAAAATAATAAAAAAATAAAAAATAATAAAAAAATATATTTTTTCTGGTTTTTAAAAAGGGGACCATGATGAACTGGGATGGTCTCATAAGGGCGTCCGCCCGGAACCTCCCAAACTCTGAGTTTCCCCAATCAAAACCACTAAAGTAAATCAAAAACAATGGTAGATGGATATCCTCCGAGCATGAGACAAAACGTTTATTTAGAGCTCCAAAAAACTCTATAAATAAAAAAAACCCCAAACATTTGACCACTAGGGGCCATTAACTATCTAACAATAGGCCAAAACCATACTAACCATAACCCTAACCACTTTTCACAACCTTAGTCCTTACCATAACTCTGACCTTGACTTCTTGTCCCTGACCACAACCCGGACTCTGACTTTACCTATAACCCCAATCTTGACCAAAACTCTTTCCCTCTCTCCTGACCACAACCCCGGTCCTGACCATAACCCTGACTCTGACTTTACTACTGACCACAACCCTAGCCCTGACCATAACCCTGACTCTGACTTCATTTCTGACCACAACCCCAGCCCTGATCCAAACCTAACCCTAATCCTAACCCTAACCCCTAACCCCTAACCCTAACCCTAACCCTTACCCACAACCCCAGTCCTGACCATAACCCTGAATCTGAATTTACCACTGAACACAACCCCAGCCCTGACCATAACCCTGACTTTGACTTCATTCCTGACCACAACCCCAGTCCTGATCCAAACCTAACCCTAATCCTAACCCTAACCCCTAACCCCTAACCCTAACCCTACCCTAACCCACAACCCCAGTCCTGACCATAACCCTGAATCTGAATTTACCACTGACCACAACCCCAGACCTGACCATAACCCGGACCCTGACTTCATTCCTGACCACAACCCTGACCAAAACCCCAGTCCTGACCATAACTTTGACTCTGACTTCATACCTGACCACACCCCAGCCCTGACCATAACCTTGACTCTGACTTCATTCCTGACCATAACCCCAATACTGACCAAAACCCCAATCCTGACCATAACTTTAACTGTTACAGATTCTCTACAATCAGCTTTCAAACAATTAACCACTAGGGGACATTAGACCTTAGAAAATAGACTAAAACCATCTTTCACATGACACTTAATATTTCCCCATTATTTGTAATGTTCTAAACCACTTATTTTCCTATATATTTTTCCTACCACAAGGGGGCGCTCTCCACCTTAGAAACTCCAACACTTTTTAGAGGACCAGTAGGGCCACACACATACCAATTCCCATACTTCTAGCTCTTACAGATCCTTTACAATTAGCCTTCAAACATTTAACCACTAGGGGGCGTTAGACCTTAGAAAATAGACTAAAACCATCTTCTACATGATACTCAATAATTCTTCATTATTTAATGCTCTAAACCACTTAGTTTCCTATATTTACTTTTCCTACCACAAGGGGGCGCTCTCCACCTAATAACCTATGACATACTATAGAGGACCACGGGGGACACTTAGACACTGAGTCCCATATTTTTATCCCTTACAGACTCTTCAGAATTTACACGCAAACATTTGACCACTAGGTGGCGTTAGACCTTCGAAAATCAACTAAAACCACCCCCTAGGGGACACTTAATAAATCCCCACTGGCCCCAACGTCCTAGACCACCCAGATACTTATATTTATTTTCCCACCACAAGGAGGCGCTCTCCACCTAAAAACCTATGAAATACTATAGAGGGCCACAGGGGACACTTACACACTAAGTCCCATAATTTTATCCCTCACAGACTCTTCAGAATTTACACTCAAACATTTGACCACTAGGGGGCGTTAGACCTTCGAAAATGAACTAAAACCACCCCCTAGGGGACACTTAATAAATCCCCACTGACCCCAACGTCCAAGACCACCCAGATACTTATATATATTTTCCCACCACAAGGAGGCGCTCTCCACCTAAAAACCTATGACACACTATAGAGGGCCACAGGGGACACTTACACTCTAAGTCCCATAATTTTATCCCTTACAGATTTTTCAGAATTTACCCCCAAACATTTGACCACCAGGGGACATTAAAGACAAACCCTGTTGCCAGGCCCTATAGGGGGCGCCCATTAACTTGTGCTCTCCTTAACTGCATGATGCTCACGGTGGAGAGAGGAAGGGGTCCGGACCCCATCCTCTGACCAACCTCCAGAGGGGCCCCTCCTTTGGTTATCCTGAGCAGCGTGCAGGGGGACCTTCACATTAAGTCGAAACATCCCACCTCTAGGGGGCACTATGGACAGTACTGAGACCTAACCCCGGGAAGAGTCCCTAGTCTATACTCCCTCCTATAATAAAGAGACAGCATTATTTTTACAGAGGGTGGCCCCCAGGGGGAGCCACCTTGGAGGTCCTGAATTAGGACCCCCAGGGGGCGCTCCAGCGGAGCAGCCCCATTGGGTTGTGCTCATCTCGGTTGCCGGGTACAGTCAGGAGACCCTCCTGTATCCCAGAGCAACGTGCAGGGAGAGAGCCTGTGCGCAAGGCCAGTCAACACCTCCAGGGGGCGCTCCATAGGAACAGCCCATTGGGGTAAGCTCACCTCCGTTGCCAGACACCAGGGGAGCCCTGTGGGGGGCTGTGGAAGCCCCTTCGGTATCCCAGAACAACTTGCAGGGAGAGAGCTCTGACTTAAATTCAATGGAAACTATAGCCAGTACTTATGTAAAAGCCCAAAACTCTCCCTCGCGGTGACCAGGAAATGAATGCATACAAAAATACCAGGAGTTGTAGTCTATATCCCACATGTTGTAGTCTTTCAATCCAATAGGAACCAGGAAGTAAAAATCGTTTTTTGTTATTGACACAAAAACGGCTTTATCTTATGATCAAAAAGTCAGAAAAACACAAGGTTTTCACTGATGAATAGCTCTCGATCTCCTCATCTAAACCAATATAAGTTTAGCCCTTAGAAATTACTTAAAACAATCGCTAGGCATGAGCCTTAGACAACAAAAGGGAAACCTAACTCTGTGTTCTTCTTTTGACACAAAAAGGTCCGTAACTTTTGATTAAAAAGTCAGAAAAACACAAGGTTTTCACTTTTGGATTGCTCTCGATCTCCTCGTCTTAATCAATGTGCGTTTAGCCCTCCGGAATCACTTTTAAATTATCGCTAGAAAGTGAGTAAACCTGACTCTGTATTTTCCTTGACACAAAAAGGTCCGTAACTTTTGATTTAAAAGTCAGAAAAATACAAGGTTTTCACTTTTGGATTGCTCTCGATCTCCTCGTCTTAATCAATGTGCGTTTAGCCCTCCGGAATCACTTTTAAATTATCGCTAGAAAGTGAGTAAACCTAACTCTGTATTTTCCTTGACACAAAAAGGTCCGTAACTTTTGATTTAAAAGTCAGAAAAATACAAGGTTTTCACTTTTGGATTGCTCTCGATCTCCTCGTCTTAATCAATGTGCGTTTAGCCCTCCGGAATCACTTTTAAATTATCGCTAGAAAGTGAGTAAACCTGACTCTGTATTTTCCTTGACACAAAAAGGTCCGTAACTTTTGATTTAAAAGTCAGAAAAATACAAGGTTTTCACTTTTGGATTGCTCTCGATCTCCTCGTCTTAATCAATGTGCGTTTAGCCCTCCGGAATCACTTTGAAATGTTCGCTAAAAAGTAAACAAACCTAACTCTATGTCCCCCTTTTTTTTGACACAAAAACGGCTTTATCTTTTGATTAAAAAGTCAGAAAAACACAAGGTTTTCACTGTTAGATTGCTCTCGATCTCCTCATCTTAATCAATGTGCTTTAACCCTCCGGAATCACTTTTAAATTTTCGCTAAAAAAGTACCAACCATTAAGGTGTATTGTATGTAAAAAAGAGACCTTTCCCAGCAAAACCATGCTTTGTATTGAGAGCGAATGGAAGAACAGGACGTGTTCTACTGATGAAGATGGCTACCATGGAGGTGAGTACTGATTCCTGCAAGAACTAACTGCTTTTTTCAAAGCAAGCAACATTTCAACACGAGGGAAATCTGGACCCAGCTTGAGTAGAAGCTTGGTGGTCTCTCATGGGTGTTTCCTACCCATGGGTCTAGGCCACCCGCTCTTGCTTGGGTCCAACCGCCGGATCTCGGTAGCCTGGATACCTTACGGTGCCAACGAAGGGCTATCGGGAGAAGGCAAAGCCAGCAGGAGAGCACTCTCCGGCTCTCTGGAACCCTCCTGGTTCCGGCTGGCTTGGGCATGGTGCAGAGATGCTAGTCATCTCTTTCCACCTGTCTCCGCTCTTCTCCAACCCGGAGTTGACATGGAGATTTGCCCCAAGATGAGACCATTTCTCTGGCTCTAGCTGGGATGGTTCATTCCATCCTGACTAGGGGGTAAGTATCCAGCCACCCTGTGTCCACTTGGACAACGCACACTGGGATGGTGGTCTGGGGCCAAACAGACCTTAAATGGGGCCCAATCTTTTACTGGTGATTAGCACCACCCACACACCAGCACACTTTGCACTACATGAAGAGTTTCACTACATGAAGACAACATCAAGAGTACGCTACGGAGAACACCGCCGTTTAATGATTAGATTAGCTAGAATACTAATAGTTCAGATAGCACTACTCAACTTTATCTAACCTTTTGAATAGCTAATCCAATCTCATTAGTACCATAGTGGAGGGCAGAGTCAGCAGGAGAGCATTGGGAGGCTGTGGTCTGACCATGGCCTACCCCGCTCTCTGGTCTGGATCCCTGGTGATCCTAGCTGACTTAGACATGGTATTTAGATGCTCGGGAGAGTCCAGGAGGCTGCGCTCTGGCGCGGCCTACCTGACTACCCTGAGAGACTTAAGACAGCGCTCTGTTGTGACTGATCTGGGTCTTCTGGGGGTCTTGGGAGGTAGCGCTTTGCTGCTGCTGGCCTGGGGCCCTTGGTCATCTCTTTCTACCAGATGCTCGGGAGAGTCTAGGAGGCTACGCTCTGGCGCGGTCAGCCTGACTACCCTGAGAGACTTAAGACAGCACTCTGTTGTGACTGATCTGGGTCTTCTGGGGGCCTTGGGAGATAGCACTTTGCTGCTGTTGGTCTGGGGCCCCTGGTCATCTCTTTCTACCAAGTCGTTGTTCCTCTCCTACCTGGGATTGATAACAAATTATCAGTACTTATTTCCATCTAAAACCGCCCATTAGTGATTAGTTCAGCTCAAATACTATTACTCCAATCAATAGATAGCACTACTCAACTTTATCTAACCTATTTAACTTTGGATTCACAAATCCAATCTTATTAGTACTGTAGTGGAGGGCAGAGTCAGCAGGAGAGCATTGGGAGGCTGTGGTCTGACCATGGCTTACCCCGCTCTCTAGTCTGGATCCCTGGTGATCCTATCTGACTTAGACATGGTACTTAGATGCTCGGGAGAGTCTAGGAGGCTGCGCCTTGGCGCAGCCAGCCTGACTACCCTGAGAGACTTAAGACAGCACTCTGTTGTGACTGATCTGGGTCTTCTGGGGACCTTGGGAGGTAGCGCTTTGCTGCTACTGGCCTGGGGCCCTTGGTCATCTCTTTCTACCAGATGCTCGGGAGAGTCTAGGAGACTGCGCTCTGGCGCAGCCAGCCTGACTACCCTGAGAGACTTAAGACAGCACTCTGTTGTGACTGATCTGGGTCTTCTGGGGGCCTTGGGAGGTAGCACTTTGCTGCTATTGATCTGGGGCCCTTAGTCATCAATCGGATGCTCGGGAGAGTCTAGGAGGCTGCGCTCTGGCGCGGCCAGCCTGACTACCCTGAGAGACTTAAGACAGCACTCTGTTGTGACTGATCTGGGTCTTCTGGGGGCCTTGGGAGGTAGCACTTTGCTGCTATTGATCTGGGGCCCTTGGTCATCGTCAGATGCTCGGGAGAGTCTAGGAGGCTGCGCTCTGGCGCGGCCAGCCTGACTACCCTGAGAGACTTAAGACAGCACTCTGTTGTGACTGATCTGGGTCTTCTGGGGGCCTTGGGAGGTAGCACTTTGCTGCTATTGATCTGGGGCCCTTGGTCATCTCTTTCTACCAGTCTTTGCTCCTCTCCTACCTGGGATTGACAACAAAATATCAGTACTTAATTCTATCCAATCTTTAAAACGTAACAGAGTAACAGTAACAGTTAGACAGGTAACCCTCCACGGTGTAACAATAGTCTTTAAAACTCTAACTCTTATTAACATTTAACTGCTAACAAACTCAACAATGTAAGGAACCTTCCACTGTGAGGTAATGGTATTTAAACTCTAACTCTTCCTAAAAAATGAACTATTAACAAATGAACTATTAACAAACTCAACAACATAGAGAACTAAAAGCCATCATACCATCATGAGATTCCTCAGAAACCATAATGGATTTTCCTGAGGAAAACTTTAGCAACAATTGGACATAAGACACACGCTGAGGACTGATCTACCTACAGCGGGGCCGCCTCAGATGAGGGTGTTTAGTTATTAAAGGCCTGAAACACCCTATGAGTCTTTGGTGAACTACTGATGATGTGTCTTAAAATTCGCCCACAGACTACTTTGCTACCAAAGAACTTGTGGACCTAGGACTTCCTAAAGCAAATTACTACCATAATAAACCAAATTACAATATCAGAGCTTAATCTAAAGCCTACTCTTCTTTTTTACAAAAACCATGTTTAAAACTTATCCCTAACCCCTATATCCCCTCGGGGATTCCTTCTGGAATAAAACCCAGACCCAAAGACTAATTCTAACCCTAACCCAGGCAATACCTTAAAATAAGACTGAACCCTATTCCTAATTCTAACCCTAAACCTAAAGGATCTCTCTGAAACATATTGGACACCTTTACTTAAGAGCCTGACTCTAAGAATATACTTTAACTCCAAACAAAGTTGATTCCCTGTTGTGAGAAGAGCTACTGAAGCCTAAAAAAGGCAAACCACAGTTCTGATGGCTTAATGCTTGACAAGCGACGGCCAGTGCACTTCCCTCGGTCCCTAACCATGCTAGTCATGGTAAAGGCCGTTAAACAAAGACATATACCTAACCCTAACCCTAACCCTAACCCTAACCCTAACCCTAACCCTAACCCTAACCCTACCCTAGACCTTCTAAAAACAGACACACACCCGCTCTGCCCCTGTCCTGCTTGGTTGGGCCTGGGGGCTGAGCTGGTGAGAGAGACAATGCCAGACATGGCAGGGAGGCTGTCCTGCCAGCCCCGGTGGCGCACCTCTTAGTTCTCTCAATCCTGTGATGCTTTCCATGGACCACTGGTTGGATGGTTAGACAGATGCTAGTGTGGGACAAAAAATTCAAACCAAAACCTATGTTGAGGACACTTTAGTTAGGTGCACTTAAAGATCACAAAATCTAAAGACAACCTAGAATCTGGACCAACCCTTAGGGGACTATTAAGAACGTCAGAAACCCCTTGGTAGACCTTCTAAAAACAGACACACACCCGCTCTGCCCCTGTCCTGCTGAGTTGGGCCTGGGGGCTGAGCTGGTGAGAGAGACAATGCCAGACATGGCAGGGAGGCTGTCCTGCCAGCCCCGGTGGCGCACCTCTTAGTTCTCTCAATCCTGTGATGCTTTCCATGGACCACTTGGTAGAAAGGTTAACAGATGCTAGTTGGAGACAATATTAAACCAAAACCTACATTGAGGGCACTTTAGAAAGGTGTACTTAAAAGTCATAAAACCTAAACATACACCAAGAATCTAGGCCAACCCTTAAGGGACAATTAAGAACATCAGAAAAAACAGACGCTAGTCTGAGACAAACTTAATCAAAGAACCTAATCCCAAGGCTTTACTTGAACTCCAAACATAGTTAATTCATTGTAATGGGAGGAGCTTTTGAAGCCCATAAAGGCAAATTCCTGAATAGGAGGACCTAAAGTACTGATGGCTTAATGCTTGACGAGCGACGGCCAGTGCATTTGCCTCGGTCCCTCTCCATGCTAGTCATGGTGAGGGCCGTTAAACAAAGACATATACCTAACCCAGCCAGAGCCCCCGGACTAAGCACGCTATCAGAGACAAGAGGTTCAGCTCCTCCCTAGATAAATACACACCCGCTCTGCCCCTGTCCTACTGAGTTGGGCCTGGGGGCTGAGCTGGTGAGAGAGACAATGCCAGACATGGCAGGGAGGCTGTCCTGCCAGCCCCGGTGGCGCACCTCTTAGTTCTCTCAATCCTGTGATGCTTCCCATGGACCACTTGGTAGATAGGTTAACAGATGCGAATGTGAGACTAAATTAAACCAAAACCTACATTGAGGGCACTAGAAAGGTGTACTTAAAGGTCATAAAACCTAAACATACACCTAGAATCTAGGCCAACCCTTAAGGGACAATTAAGAACATCAGAAACCCATTGGTGGACTTCTGGAAAGGAAAACAGATGTTAGTGTGAAGATAGTTTAATTAACTACAGTTTAACCTAACTGTAAGTTAAAGACAATACATGACAAATAGGAAAGGACTCCTAGCTATAGCTTAGTCATCGGGAAGGTAAGTATATGAGATATAGTTCATAGGCATACAGATTAGTTAGTCAAAAACCGAATTTTGTTAGCAGGAATTAGCACGATGTTAGCACGAATTAGCACGATGTTACCATAGTTTTGCCTAAGTGCATGGTTTAGCTGATTAACTTAGCTGGCAGTAGGCATTAGCTAGGCATAAGCACAACTGTAGCTACCCAGATCTTAACTAGCATTTACATTTGATTAGTATCTCGTAATAGCTGAGTCATGCTAGCAACTGCTGGCAGACTCATGAACAGAAACTTAACTAACATTTACCTTTAATTAGTATCTAGTAATAGCTGAGTCATGCTAGCAACTGCTGGCAGACTCATAAACAGAATTTAACTAACATTTACCTTTAATTAGTATCTAGTAATAGCTGAGTCATGCTAGCAACTGCTGGCAGACTCATGAACAGAACTTAACTAACATTTACCTTTAATTAGTATCTAGTAATAGCTGAGTCATGCTAGCAACTGCTAGCAGACTCATAAATAGAA
Source organism: Clupea harengus (assembly GCF_900700415.2). NCBI lineage: Eukaryota > Metazoa > Chordata > Actinopteri > Clupeiformes > Clupeidae > Clupea > Clupea harengus. The sequence goes on along the minus strand of NW_024879612.1, from coordinate 90,539 downwards.
CTTAACTAGCATCTACATTTTATTAGTATTCATAATAGCTAAATCCTACTTACAACTACTAGCAAAACTCAAAAACAAGTATAGTTTGAATATGTTTAGCACCTCGGAAACCATGCTGGATTTCCTAGAGGTATGCTTACTACTAATTGGACATAGGACACACGCTGAGGACTGCGCAACCTCTGGCGAGGCCGCCTCAGAGGAGGGTGTATAGTGATTAAAGGCCAGAAACATCCTGTGATTCTGAGGTGCACTACTGAAGATGTGTCTTAAAATTCTCCCACAGACTACTTTGCTATCAGAGAACTTGTGGGCCTAGGACTTCCTGAGGCAATATACTGCCATCATTAGCCTAATTACAATATCAAAGCTTAATCTAAAGCCTACCTTAAAAACCAGTCCTTACTAAATTAAACCACATGAAAGGCAATGTAGAACTGTGTAGTTAAAGGTCTTAAAACTTTAACATGCACCTAGAGCTCATGCCTAAACTTAAAGGACGAGTTAAAACATCAGAAACCTGATTGGGGATTTCATAAACATAACCTAGACCTTAAAACTAATTCTTACCCTAACCTAAGAAATGGGCTAACATTTAAATGCAAATAAAACCTTAATTTGTATACTAAACCTAACTACTAAATTAAACCACATGAAAGGCAATGTAGAACTGTGTAGTTAAAGGTATTAAAACTTTAACATGCACCTAGAGCTCATGCCTAAACTTAAAGGACGAGTTAAAACATCAGAAACCTGATTGAGGATTTCATAAACATAACCTAGACCTTAAAACTAATTCTTACCCTAACCTTAGAAATGGTCTAACATAGTTAATTCATTGTAATGGGAGGAGCTTTTGAAGCCCATAAAGGCAAATTCCTGAATAGGAGGACCTAAAGTACTGATGGCTTAATGCTTGACGAGCGACGGCCAGTGCATTTCCCTCGGTCTCTCTCCATGCTGGTCATGGTGAGGGCCGTTAAACAATGACATATACCTAACCCAGCCAGAGCCCCCGGACTAAGCACGCTATCAGAGACAAGAGGTTCAGCTCCTCCTCAGGTAAATACACACCCGCTCTGCCCCTTCCTGCTTAGTTGGACCAGGGGGCTGAGTGGGGGAGAGAGACAATGCCAGACATGGCAGGGAGGCTGTCCTGCCAGCCCCGGTGGCGCACCTCTTAGTTCTCTCAATCCTGTGATGCTTCCCATGGACCACTTGGTAGATAGGTTAACAGATGCGAATGTGAGACTAAATTAAACCAAAACCTACATTGAGGGCACTAGAAAGGTGTACTTAAAGGTCATAAAACCTAAACATACACCTAGAATCTAGGCCAACCCTTAAGGGACAATTAAGAACATCAGAAACCCATTGGTGGACTTCTGGAAAGGAAAACAGATGTTAGTGTGAAGATAGTTTAATTAACTACAGTTTAACCTAACTGTAAGTTAAAGACAATACATGACAAATAGGAAAGGACTCCTAGCTATAGCTTAGTCATCGGGAAGGTAAGTATATGAGATATAGTTCATAGGCATACAGATTAGTTAGTCAAAAACCGAATTTTGTTAGCAGGAATTAGCACGATGTTAGCACGAATTAGCACGATGTTACCATAGTTTTGCCTAAGTGCATGGTTTAGCTGATTAACTTAGCTGGCAGTAGGCATTAGCTAGGCATAAGCACAACTGTAGCTACCCAGATCTTAACTAGCATTTACATTTGATTAGTATCTCGTAATAGCTGAGTCATGCTAGCAACTGCTGGCAGACTCATGAACAGAACTTAACTAACATTTACCTTTAATTAGTATCTAGTAATAGCTGAGTCATGCTAGCAACTGCTGACAGACTCATAAACAGAACTTAACTAACATTTACCTTTAATTAGTATCTAGTAATAGCTGAGTCATGCTAGCAACTGCTGGCAGACTCATGAACAGAACTTAACTAACATTTACCTTTAATTAGTATCTAGTAATAGCTGAGTCATGCTAGCAACTGCTAGCAGACTCATAAATAGAACTTAACTAGCATCTACATTTTATTAGTATTCATAATAGCTAAATCCTACTTACAACTACTAGCAAAACTCAAAAACAAGTATAGTTTGAATATGTTTAGCACCTCGGAAACCATGCTGGATTTCCTAGAGGTATGCTTACTACTAATTGGACATAGGACACACGCTGAGGACTGCGCAACCTCTGGCGAGGCCGCCTCAGAGGAGGGTGTATAGTGATTAAAGGCCAGAAACATCCTGTGATTCTGAGGTGCACTACTGAAGATGTGTCTTAAAATTCTCCCACAGACTACTTTGCTATCAGAGAACTTGTGGGCCTAGGACTTCCTGAGGCAATATACTGCCATCATTAACCTAATTACAATATCAAAGCTTAATCTAAAGCCTACCTTAAAAACCAGTCCTTACTAAATTAAACCACATGAAAGGCAATGTAGAACTGTGTAGTTAAAGGTCTTAAAACTTTAACATGCACCTAGAGCTCATGCCTAAACTTAAAGGACGAGTTAAAACATCAGAAACCTGATTGGGGATTTCATAAACATAACCTAGACCTTAAAACTAATTCTTACCCTAACCTAAGAAATGGGCTAACATTTAAATGCAAATAAAACCTTAATTTGTATACTAAACCTAACTACTAAATTAAACCACATGAAAGGCAATGTAGAACTGTGTAGTTAAAGGTATTAAAACTTTAACATGCACCTAGAGCTCATGCCTAAACTTAAAGGACGAGTTAAAACATCAGAAACCTGATTGAGGATTTCATAAACATAACCTAGACCTTAAAACTAATTCTTACCCTAACCTTAGAAATGGTCTAACATAGTTAATTCATTGTAATGGGAGGAGCTTTTGAAGCCCATAAAGGCAAATTCCTGAATAGGAGGACCTAAAGTACTGATGGCTTAATGCTTGACGAGCGACGGCCAGTGCATTTCCCTCGGTCTCTCTCCATGCTGGTCATGGTGAGGGCCGTTAAACAATGACATATACCTAACCCAGCCAGAGCCCCCGGACTAAGCACGCTATCAGAGACAAGAGGTTCAGCTCCTCCTCAGGTAAATACACACCCGCTCTGCCCCTTCCTGCTTAGTTGGACCAGGGGGCTGAGTGGGGGAGAGAGACAATGCCAGACATGGCAGGGAGGCTGTCCTGCCAGCCCCGGTGGCGCACCTCTTAGTTCTCTCAATCCTGTGATGCTTCCCATGGACCACTTGGTAGATAGGTTAACAGATGCGAATGTGAGACTAAATTAAACCAAAACCTACATTGAGGGCACTAGAAAGGTGTACTTAAAGGTCATAAAACCTAAACATACACCTAGAATCTAGGCCAACCCTTAAGGGACAATTAAGAACATCAGAAACCCATTGGTGGACTTCTGGAAAGGAAAACAGATGTTAGTGTGAAGATAGTTTAATTAACTACAGTTTAACCTAACTGTAAGTTAAAGACAATACATGACAAATAGGAAAGGACTCCTAGCTATAGCTTAGTCATCGGGAAGGTAAGTATATGAGATATAGTTCATAGGCATACAGATTAGTTAGTCAAAAAACCGAATTTTGTTAGCAGGAATTAGCACGATGTTAGCACGAATTAGCACGATGTTACCATAGTTTTGCCTAAGTGCATGGTTTAGCTGATTAACTTAGCTGGCAGTAGGCATTAGCTAGGCATAAGCACAACTGTAGCTACCCAGATCTTAACTAGCATTTACATTTGATTAGTATCTCGTAATAGCTGAGTCATGCTAGCAACTGCTGGCAGACTCATGAACAGAACTTAACTAACATTTACCTTTAATTAGTATCTAGTAATAGCTGAGTCATGCTAGCAACTGCTGACAGACTCATAAACAGAACTTAACTAACATTTACCTTTAATTAGTATCTAGTAATAGCTGAGTCATGCTAGCAACTGCTGGCAGACTCATGAACAGAACTTAACTAACATTTACCTTTAATTAGTATCTAGTAATAGCTGAGTCATGCTAGCAACTGCTAGCAGACTCATAAATAGAACTTAACTAGCATCTACATTTTATTAGTATTCATAATAGCTAAATCCTACTTACAACTACTAGCAAAACTCAAAAACAAGTATAGTTTGAATATGTTTAGCACCTCGGAAACCATGCTGGATTTCCTAGAGGTATGCTTACTACTAATTGGACATAGGACACACGCTGAGGACTGCGCAACCTCTGGCGAGGCCGCCTCAGAGGAGGGTGTATAGTGATTAAAGGCCAGAAACATCCTGTGATTCTGAGGTGCACTACTGAAGATGTGTCTTAAAATTCTCCCACAGACTACTTTGCTATCAGAGAACTTGTGGGCCTAGGACTTCCTGAGGCAATATACTGCCATCATTAACCTAATTACAATATCAAAGCTTAATCTAAAGCCTACCTTAAAAACCAGTCCTTACTAAATTAAACCACATGAAAGGCAATGTAGAACTGTGTAGTTAAAGGTCTTAAAACTTTAACATGCACCTAGAGCTCATGCCTAAACTTAAAGGACGAGTTAAAACATCAGAAACCTGATTGGGGATTTCATAAACATAACCTAGACCTTAACCTAGACCTTAAAACTAATTCTTACCCTAACCTAAGAAATGGGCTAACATTTAAATGCAAATAAAACCTTAATTTGTATACTAAACCTAACTACTAAATTAAACCACATGAAAGGCAATGTAGAACTGTGTAGTTAAAGGTATTAAAACTTTAACATGCACCTAGAGCTCATGCCTAAACTTAAAGGACGAGTTAAAACATCAGAAACCTGATTGAGGATTTCATAAACATAACCTAGACCTTAAAACTAATTCTTACCCTAACCTTAGAAATGGTCTAACATAGTTAATTCATTGTAATGGGAGGAGCTTTTGAAGCCCATAAAGGCAAATTCCTGAATAGGAGGACCTAAAGTACTGATGGCTTAATGCTTGACGAGCGACGGCCAGTGCATTTCCCTCGGTCTCTCTCCATGCTGGTCATGGTGAGGGCCGTTAAACAATGACATATACTAACCCAGCCAGAGCCCCCGGACTAAGCACGCTATCAGAGACAAGAGGTTCAGCTCCTCCTCAGGTAAATACACACCCGCTCTGCCCCTTCCTGCTTAGTTGGACCAGGGGGCTGAGTGGGGGAGAGAGACAATGCCAGACATGGCAGGGAGGCTGTCCTGCCAGCCCCGGTGGCGCACCTCTTAGTTCTCTCAATCCTGTGATGCTTCCCATGGACCACTTGGTAGATAGGTTAACAGATGCGAATGTGAGACTAAATTAAACCAAAACCTACATTGAGGGCACTAGAAAGGTGTACTTAAAGGTCATAAAACCTAAACATACACCTAGAATCTAGGCCAACCCTTAAGGGACAATTAAGAACATCAGAAACCCATTGGTGGACTTCTGGAAAGGAAACAGATGTTAGTGTGAAGATAGTTTAATTAACTACAGTTTAACCTAACTGTAAGTTAAAGACAATACATGACAAATAGGAAAGGACTCCTAGCTATAGCTTAGTCATCGGGAAGGTAAGTATATGAGATATAGTTCATAGGCATACAGATTAGTTAGTCAAAAAAACGAATTTTGTTAGCAGGAATTAGCACGATGTTAGCACGAATTAGCACGATGTTACCATAGTTTTGCCTAAGTGCATGGTTTAGCTGATTAACTTAGCTGGCAGTAGGCATTAGCTAGGCATAAGCACAACTGTAGCTACCCAGATCTTAACTAGCATTTACATTTGATTAGTATCTCGTAATAGCTGAGTCATGCTAGCAACTGCTGGCAGACTCATGAACAGAACTTAACTAACATTTACCTTTAATTAGTATCTAGTAATAGCTGAGTCATGCTAGCAACTGCTGGCAGACTCATAAACAGAATTTAACTAACATTGACCTTTAATTAGTATCTAGTAATAGCTGAGTCATGCTAGCAACTGCTGGCAGACTCATAAACAGAACTTAACTAACATTTACCTTTAATTAGTATCTAGTAATATCTGAGTCATGCTAGCAACTGCTAGCAGACTCATAAATAGAACTTAACTAGCATCTACATTTTATTAGTATTCATAATAGCTAAATCCTACTTACAACTACTAGCAAAACTCAAAAACAAGTATAGTTTGAATATGTTTAGCACCTCGGAAACCATGCTGGATTTCCTAGAGGTATGCTTACTACTAATTGGACATAGGACACACGCTGAGGACTGCGCAACCTCTGGCGAGGCCGCCTCAGAGGAGGGTGTATAGTGATTAAAGGCCAGAAACATCCTGTGATTCTGAGGTGCACTACTGAAGATGTGTCTTAAAATTCTCCCACAGACTACTTTGCTATCAGAGAACTTGTGGGCCTAGGACTTCCTGAGGCAATATACTGCCATCATTAACCTAATTACAATATCAAAGCTTAATCTAAAGCCTACCTTAAAAACCAGTCCTTACTAAATTAAACCACATGAAAGGCAATGTAGAACTGTGTAGTTAAAGGTCTTAAAACTTTAACATGCACCTAGAGCTCATGCCTAAACTTAAAGGACGAGTTAAAACATCAGAAACCTGATTGGGGATTTCATAAACATAACCTAGACCTTAAAACTAATTCTTACCCTAACCTAAGAAATGGCTAACATTTAAATGCAAATAAACCTTAATTTGTATACTAAACCTAACTACTAAATTAAACCACATGAAAGGCAATGTAGAACTGTGTAGTTAAAGGTATTAAAACTTTAACATGCACCTAGAGCTCATGCCTAAACTTAAAGGACGAGTTAAAACATCAGAAACCTGATTGAGGATTTCATAAACATAACCTAGACCTTAAACTAATTCTTACCCTAACCTTAGAAATGGTCTAACATAGTTAATTCATTGTAATGGGAGGAGCTTTTGAAGCCCATAAAGGCAAATTCCTGAATAGGAGGACCTAAAGTACTGATGGCTTAATGCTTGACGAGCGACGGCCAGTGCATTTCCCTCGGTCTCTCTCCATGCTGGTCATGGTGAGGGCCGTTAAACAATGACATATACCTAACCCAGCCAGAGCCCCCGGACTAAGCACGCTATCAGAGACAAGAGGTTCAGCTCCTCCTCAGGTAAATACACACCCGCTCTGCCCCTTCCTGCTTAGTTGGACCAGGGGGCTGAGTGGGGGAGAGAGACAATGCCAGACATGGCAGGGAGGCTGTCCTGCCAGCCCCGGTGGCGCACCTCTTAGTTCTCTCAATCCTGTGATGCTTCCCATGGACCACTTGGTAGATAGGTTAACAGATGCGAATGTGAGACTAAATTAAACCAAAACCTACATTGAGGGCACTAGAAAGGTGTACTTAAAGGTCATAAAACCTAAACATACACCTAGAATCTAGGCCAACCCTTAAGGGACAATTAAGAACATCAGAAACCCATTGGTGGACTTCTGGAAAGGAAAACAGATGTTAGTGTGAAGATAGTTTAATTAACTACAGTTTAACCTAACTGTAAGTTAAAGACAATACATGACAAATAGGAAAGGACTCCTAGCTATAGCTTAGTCAACGGGAAGGTAAGTATATGAGATATAGTTCATAGGCATACAGATTAGTTAGTCAAAAAAACGAATTTTGTTAGCAGGAATTAGCACGATGTTAGCACGAATTAGCACGATGTTACCATAGTTTTGCCTAAGTGCATGGTTTAGCTGATTAACTTAACTGGCAGTAGGCAGTAGCTAGGCATAAGCACAACTGTAGCTACCCAGATCTTAACTAGCATTTACATTTGATTAGTATCTCGTAATAGCTGAGTCATGCTAGCAACTGCTGGCAGACTCATGAACAGAACTTAACTAACATTTACCTTTAATTAGTATCTAGTAATAGCTGAGTCATGCTAGCAACTGCTGGCAGACTCATAAACAGAATTTAACTAACATTGACCTTTAATTAGTATCTAGTAATAGCTGAGTCATGCTAGCAACTGCTGGCAGACTCATAAACAGAACTTAACTAACATTTACCTTTAATTAGTATCTAGTAATATCTGAGTCATGCTAGCAACTGCTAGCAGACTCATAAATAGAACTTAACTAGCATCTACATTTTATTAGTATTCATAATAGCTAAATCCTACTTACAACTACTAGCAAAACTCAAAAACAAGTATAGTTTGAATATGTTTAGCACCTCGGAAACCATGCTGGATTTCCTAGAGGTATGCTTACTACTAATTGGACATAGGACACACGCTGAGGACTGCGCAACCTCTGGCGAGGCCGCCTCAGAGGAGGGTGTATAGTGATTAAAGGCCAGAAACATCCTGTGATTCTGAGGTGCACTACTGAAGATGTGTCTTAAAATTCTCCCACAGACTACTTTGCTATCAGAGAACTTGTGGGCCTAGGACTTCCTGAGGCAATATACTGCCATCATTAACCTAATTACAATATCAAAGCTTAATCTAAAGCCTACCTTAAAAACCAGTCCTTACTAAATTAAACCACATGAAAGGCAATGTAGAACTGTGTAGTTAAAGGTCTTAAAACTTTAACATGCACCTAGAGCTCATGCCTAAACTTAAAGGACGAGTTAAAACATCAGAAACCTGATTGGGGATTTCATAAACATAACCTAGACCTTAAAATTAATTCTTACCCTAACCTGGGGATTTCATAAACATAACCTAGACCTTAAACTATTTACCCTAACCTAAGAAATAGGCTAACATTTAAATGCAAATAAAACCTTAATTTGTATACTAAACCTAACTACTAAATTAAACCACATGAAAGGCAATGTAGAACTGTGTAGTTAAAGGTATTAAAACTTTAACATGCACCTAGAGCTCATGCCTAAACTTAAAGGACGAGTTAAAACATCAGAAACCTGATTGAGGATTTCATAAACATAACCTAGACCTTAAAACTAATTCTTACCCTAACCTTAGAAATGGCCTAACATAGTTAATTCATTGTAATGGGAGGAGCTTTTGAAGCCCATAAAGGCAAATTCCTGAATAGGAGGACCTAAAGTACTGATGGCTTAATGCTTGACGAGCGACGGCCAGTGCATTTCCCTCGGTCTCTCTCCATGCTGGTCATGGTGAGGGCCGTTAAACAATGACATATACCTAACCCTAACCCTAACCCTAACCCTAACCCTAGATCTTGAGGGGAATCCAGGCTGGTCCACAGCCCAGAGAAAAAGAGCAGAGAGGCTGTGGATTTTAAAATTAAATACACTTTTCCCTACAGGTTTTAACGAAAAACTCAATTAAAAAATAAAACCTTTTATCCCCTGTGTCTCCCTGTCTGTTTCCTTCCCTCCCCTTGTAGGTCTTTTTTATATTTGTAAAACAGATAAATTATTAACTATTTATTAATTATTTATTTTCTATTTAAACGTTTATACTCTGTATGGTTTTAGTTTATTAGGACTGGTATCCCTTTGTTTTTGTGTTTCTTTTGTGTGTCTGTGTGCTTTTTAATTTTTTCCTCTTACTTGTTGGCTTTACCTTCTTACCCAGCACTTATTTATATTTGTATGTTTTCACTTTTTGATTGTGTGGTTTTCTAGCACTTAACCTCTTAGCATTTAACTTTTTAGCACTTTATATCAACATAGCACTTTTTACCAGTCCTTTTATCCTATTATTTTACAAGAGTGCATATTTTGTTAATTGTTTTCCAAACCCCCCCAAAACCCCCCCCCCCGCCCGCCCTCATTCCCCTTCCCTCTTTCCTGCATACCCATATATACACTGCACACATCAGGGAGGCCTCCTGGGTGACCTCTAGGCCAGTGCACATAAAAGCAAAACACATGCAACCATTAACCACACCCTATACTTACACCTAACCTTAAAATAAGACTGAACCCTATTCCTAATTCTAACCCTAACCTAAAGGATCTCTCTGAAACATATTGGACACCTTTACTTAAGAGCCTGACTCTAAGAATATACTTTAACTCCAAACAAAGTTGATTCCCTGTTGTGAGAAGAGCTACTGAAGCCTAAAAAGGCAAACCACAGTTCTGATGGCTTAATGCTTGACAAGCGACGGCCAGTGCACTTCCCTCGGTCCCTAACCATGCTAGTCATGGTAAAGGCCGTTAAACAAAGACATATACCTAACCCTAACCCTAACAAAGACATATACATAACCCTAACCCTAACCCTAGGGCTTACGTGTCTTTGTGGTCATGGGGACCACTTAGACACAACCAAAGATTTTGCAAAAATAAAAACGTACCAAAAAAGGGTACCAATAGATTCATAACGGCATGAAACGTGCTCCTGCCAACCTTTCCAGAAAGCATACAAATTTGATTCTGACACTTAGAAAAGTTTTCACTAACTCCGGTCCCATTCATTGTATATGGGAACACATATTTTACTCCATATCTCCGGAACAGAAGGTCGTACAGCTTTGAAAGTGTGATCCGCCTCCCCTAATGAGAGGTCACTGAACACGCCCGAGGTGGTTTCATCTCTCTACGACGTACGGTTCTGGAGATACAGCAAAAACAAACATTAGTTTAGCTGTATCTCGGGAACAGAAGGTCGTAGAGACTTGAAACCAAGTCTGGCGTGTTCAGAGACCTCAACTTATGGGAGACAGAGATTACTTTCAAAGCTCTACGACCTTCCGTTCGGGAGTTAAAGACTTTGGGAGAGATCGGAGGGGGTCCGATCGGTAGTTTTCATCCCTAACCCTAACCCTAACCCTAACCCTAACCCTAAACCTCTTTTTACTGGTGAGCTTTTGCTCTTTTAAAATTGTTTTTTACCATTTTAAAGCTGTGGAGTTTTTACCTTTCTATGAGCTTTTTTAAGGATTTTTTAGCCTTTTACCATCTGGCCAGAAAAGGTTTTAGACTACCCTCAACCTGAGGTACAGACTGCTTTTACCCTTTCTTGAGTTTTAGGTTTTAACCTTCACCAACCGGACTTTTACAACTTGGATTTACTGGCTGTTTTAATAAAGTTTTATTGGATTTTACCGGATCATTTTCATCAGCCCTGGACTCTCCTGCTCTCTTTTTTAAGGTAAGAAGCATCCACAGCTTTGTTATTTTACTTATTATCTACACAGCATTGTTTTAAATCCTGTTTTTAGCCACCCTTAGCTTGCCCTTAGCAGTCACCCCATCCCCATTTGCCCCATTCCTGCCACATTGTAGTCCCACTTTGCCCCCTTTTATTATTTTTGTCTGTCACACCATTGCTTGCCTCACCACACATTTCCCAAACAGTTCCCCTTTGTCCCAGTTTTTTGTTTTTTTACCAAAACCACACACACACTTCACTTACTCCACATTTTGCCCTTCCTGCCCCCTTTACCTTTTTTTATTTTGATCTGTTACACCATCCCTGCTTTTAGTTTACATTTCCAAAACAGTCCCCTTGGTCCCCATGTTTATTTTCTGACTAAAAACCTACACATTTTTCCCTTCCTGCCACATGGTAGTCCCACTCTGCCCCCTCTGCCTTTTTAGTTTTTCTCTGTCACACCATTGCTTGCCTCACCACACATTGCCCAAAACAGTTGCCCTTTTTCTTGTCCCAGTTTTTTTGTTTCCTACTAAAACCACACACATTTCACTTATTCCACATTTTGCCCTTCCTGCCCCCTTTAACCTTTTATTTTTTCCTGTCACACCATTCTTTGCCTCACCACACATTGCTCAAACAGTTCCCCTTTGTCCCAGTTTTTTGTTTTCTTACAAAAACCACACACACACTTCACTTACTCACATTTTGCCCTTCCTGCCCTCTTTACCTTTTTTATTTTTGATCTGTTACACCATCCCTGCTTTTATTTTACATTCCCCAAACAGTCCCCTTAGTCCCCATGTTTATTCTAATTAAAACCTACACATTTTACCCACTTCACCCTCTGTCCAATCATAATACCTTTTCCCTGCCCCCCCCCCTTTTTCATTTGCACACAACCCTTACCTGTATGCTACAACTTTATCTCAAATTCCTTTTGTTTATTATTTTTTTGTACCATTTAGTTCCGTTTTATTTTCACCACACATCATTCACCACACTTTGTGCCCAACCCCTCAGCTGTGATCCCCCTACACTCTTCTTTCCCTTCCAATGCTTCTCCAACCTACAAACCACACATGTCCCACAATGCCCACATCTCTACTTCCTACACCTACAAACACCACACAAATCAGACACCCAATACCAACTACGCTCCCACCACTACACAAGAACAATTCCTCCACTTCTATCTCTTCACTCTGTTCCACACATACAATCCCGCATACATACATCAAGACCACTCTTACCCACTCCCCACACTACCACCACACGCATCAACCACAGACAAACCACACACACAAACCACAGACAAATTACACACAAACGACCCATCCCGCATCCACTATATCGCACACCATTCACTCACAAACATATTTCAACACCCAACAGCCGGGTCCCCAACCACACACACTTACACTCCAACCAACAACCAGACATCTACACCAACACACTCAGACAGGAACCGGACCCCCAGACACGACAACTAGCAAAACATTACTTCAAACTCATTCAAGTCACACACCACAAACAAATAATAGATACAGTACAACATACACACATTTTTCCCATAGGCATGAACAGACAAGTACATAAACTGACAACATTCATCAAACCCGCAGCCCCAACACCACAGACTGCAGAACTCATACATAACAACACTACACACTGGATGCACCAAAACATGCACATCTTACAAAACCACTACACCTCACAAATTTCCTCCCTCCTCCAGACCACATCTCCATACAATAACACAGCATTCCAAATAGCCAGCGGCTGGGCTAGGAAAAGATTTAGACTCTCAGATACCACACTCACCACAGCCCATCGAGCCCTCAGTCCCTCACTTCCCCAAACTCAGTCACACAAACAACTTCACATACACCACCCAACACCCTCCCTCCCTCTCTTTCAGACCCTCAAGAATTCCCATCCCTCCCCACTCACCTGAGGTCTGACCCTGTCCCCATTCCCAACCCATCCGCCTCACCATCCACATCCACGACACATTCACCACGAACCACAGCTCATCAAGCAATCAGTCCCCCCACTTCCCTGGCCTTAACCACACAGACAACTACACCTACACCACCCAACACTCTCCCTCCCTCTCCTTCAGACCCCCAAGAAATCCCACCTCTTCCCACACACCCTAGGTCTGACCCCATCCCCCCTCCCAGCCCATCCACCTCACCACCCACATCCACAATACATACACTCATCCCTGACACCTCACCAGTACTCCCCCTTCAATGCCGCAAAACATTCAACAGGCTCTCCCCATACATTTCACTAATTGCCCTTCCCTCACATCAACTACCCCCACGTCCCAAAGTTGTCATCACAGCAGATTTTCACCACACCCTACACAGCCAACCAGACCCTCCTGACCCTTTTTCTCCAAACCCTCCCGACCCTCTTCCTCTAAACACACACACACCCATTCAGAACCCTGCAGTCAGTTGTACACCAGATCACCTCATCATCTCCCTATCTCCCCAACAGGAAGAGGAGAGGGCCTCACCGGCACCTCCACAGCAACGGAGGGCACTGATGAAGGAGCGGTCTAACAAAGTCAACCAACTTGTCAGTACCGTGTCTGAGCCCTCTACCCACCAAGCTGTGGAGTTGCCGGGGTCGCCCCCCTCACCACACACCGCCCAGATTAATCCCTCACTACCCCCACAAACCCCTCTATTGCCACTCCCATCCACCTCCATACATCAGCATCCCCAGAACATCCCTCTATCATATCCCACCTACCATGCCACCTCTGCCCCAACAAAAAACTGAAGGAATGGAGAATAATATCTCATCTACCCATCCTCTTCATTGGAGACTCAAATCTCAACCGCATACCCCCCTTCACTCACCCACAAATACAAATAGACAGTTACCCCGGAGCAGCCATCTACCACCTTGCACAACTGCTTGCACACACAGACACCATCACACACACATCTTCAGTCATCATCTCAATAGGCATAAATAACAAAAATCACAAATCCAAAGACACCAGTTTCAAGCAATTACTCACACTCTACAAACACGCCTCTGAAGTCTTCCCCAATGCCCTCATACACATCCCTCTCATCAACTTCTCCCCCAACCTCACCCCACAAGAACAGCATACACTCACTGACCTCAACACATTCATTGTATCACACTTCCCTCACATTCCTGCCATCCCTCAACACCTCTTCCAGACAACAACTGATAACATACATTGGACTCCCACCACAGCACATACAATCTTCACACACTGGAAAACATATCTAAATTTACACTGACTCCAACCACAACCCTGGCCTCTCCTCGAACTGCTGCCTCCTCGCAACCACATCTCCCACCTTCAACCTCCACTCCCTCAAATGCTTTGGTCTTGAACCTCTCCACCTCCTTCCACCTCACCCCCCCACAGCAATCACTCCTGGACAAAGGTCTTACATTCATACCCCACACCACACGCCAGAACCAGGAGGAACTTCAAAGGGACATTCACAACTTTCACCGCCGCCTTAAACTGCATGACTATTTTAGCACAGACAACTCCCACACTCCCACTCCCTTCACTTACCCTTCCACCTGGGAACCACACCCCTCTAAACTCAACACTTCTCTCCTCAAGCACCTGAAAAATGACAGGAAAACCCTCACCTTTCACCTTAGAAGGCCCCCACCCCTTCCCACAGTCAACAACATCACTCCATCAGAAAAACAGGCCATCAAACAACTCTGCAATAACCCAAACATTATCATCAAGCCAGCTGACAAGGGATCCAAGATTGTCATCTTGGACACCCATCAGTACCTCACTGAAGCCAATAGACAACTCAACAATATCCATCACTACCGCCCCATCTCACAGTCCACCCAACCCTCAGCACAGTCCCAAATCCGTCACCATCTCTCCACCCTTTACCACCAAGGCTACATCACCCACAAACAAAAAAATTTCCTCTCTGGTCCAGACAACCCCCGCCCACGCCAATTCTATCTCCTCCCTAAAATTCACAAGCCCCCAGAAACCTGGACCATTCCCTTTGCAGTTCCTCCTGGTAGACCCATAGTTTCTGATTGCAACAGTTCCACATACAACATATCCATTTACATTGACGCACACCTCAACCCCATTTCCACCAAACACCCCTCCTACCTCAAAGACACCTACCACTTCCTCAGTAAAATCAGGTCCATGGCAGTCCCACACAACACCCACCTTTTCACTCTAGATGTAGACAGTTTATACACAAACATTGACACACCCACTGGCATTCAAGCCGTCCGCACCACCTTCAGTAAACACCCGGACCCAGACAGACCAGATAACATCCTCCTTCAATTACTCCAACTTTGCCTCACACATAACGACTTCCAATTCGACAATAAACTTTTTCTGCAAATTCATGGGACTGCCATGGGCCAACGATTTGCCCCCTCTTATGCAAACATATACATGAGTGAGTGGGAGCAAGCCGCCCTCGCCAAATGCCCCCTACAACCCATTTTTTACTTCCGCTATCTCGACGACATCATAGGAGCCTGGCCACACTCACTTTCAGACTTCGACACCTTTTTAGCCACCCTCAACTCCCATCATCAACACATTACACTCAAGGCCACAATCCACTCAGAGGAGATTCATTTTCTAGACACCACCATCTTCTTCACCCCCATCTCCCCCACCCACAAAGCCATTAGTTCCAAAGTTTATTTCAAACCCACAGACACACATTCCCTCTTACATAAACACAGCAACCACCCCAAACACACGTTCAGAGCAATCATCAAATCACAAATCATCCGCTTTCACCGCATTTGCTCCTTCCCCTCAGACCTCCACCATGCCATCAAAATTCTCTTTCATGCCCTCCATACACGCCACTATTCAAAACGCTTCCTCCGTTCCATAAAAAATGAAACCCTGACCGGTCTTGCTCCTACTCACTCAAACACCCCTCACACACGACATCCCAACCACACACAGAACCATTCAGACACTTCTCAAATCATCCAGCCTTCCACACCTCCCAACCCACACCCCACTACCTCCTTCAACCATCACCATCCAAACCCCAACCAGGACCAGACACACACCTACACAACCCAACCAAGTTCCCCTCCTGACCCTAACCCCCCATCAAACTCTGGACCTAACCCTAACCCACACCCTAACCCTAACCTACACCATAACCCAGACCCAAATCCTAACCTTAACCCATACCCTAACCCTAACCCCATTCCTAACCCTAACCCATACCCAAATCCTAACCCTAACCCAAACCCCATTCCTAACCCTAACCCTGTCTCTAACCCCATCCCAGATTTTTACCCTAGCCCAGCCATGCCATCACACCCTATATCAGACCTCATTCCTAACCCTAACCTTAACCCCCCTACAGAAACATACATCCTACCCCTCATCACCACTTTCTCACAAGGTACACAACATCTACACCACAGACTGAAACACAACTTCACTACACTGCAAACAACACTCCCTACATTTCAGAACACCACAATCATTTCCGCATATAAACGCAATAAAAACCTCAAGGACCTACTTATCAGAACCACCTTCACCCGTCATCTCAAGCCCCCCACTCCCAAAGAAAATATTTATTTCAGACCCCATCACTTCATCACCAACATTCACAGTCACCTTTCAGCCCCCAACAGCCCCCTTAATTTAGACACCCCCAACTTAGTTTATGCCATCACCTGTACCCTCTGTCACCTGATCTTGAGGGGAATCCAGGCTGGTCCACAGCCCAGAGAAAAAGAGCAGAGAGGCTGTGGATTTTAAAATTAAATACACTTTTCCCTACAGGTTTTAACGAAAAACTCAATTAAAAAATAAAACCTTTTATCCCCTGTGTCTCCCTGTCTGTTTCCTTCCCTCCCCTTGTAGGTCTTTTTTATATTTGTAAAACAGATAAATTATTAACTATTTATTAATTATTTATTTTCTATTTAAACGTTTATACTCTGTATGGTTTTAGTTTATTAGGACTGGTATCCCTTTGTTTTTGTGTTTCTTTTGTGTGTCTGTGTGCTTTTTAATTTTTTCCTCTTACTTGTTGGCTTTACCTTCTTACCCAGCACTTATTTATATTTGTATGTTTTCACTTTTGATTGTGTGGTTTTCTAGCACTTAACCTCTTAGCATTTAACTTTTTAGCACTTTATATCAACATAGCACTTTTTACCAGTCCTTTTATCCTATTATTTTACAAGAGTGCATATTTTGTTAATTGTTTTCCAAACCCCCCCAAAACCCCCCCCCCCGCCCCGCCCTCATTCCCCTTCCCTCTTTCCTGCATACCCATATATACACTGCACACATCAGGGAGGCCTCCTGGGTGACCTCTAGGCCAGTGCACATAAAAGCAAAACACATGCAACCATTAACCACACCCTATACTTACACCTAACCTTAAAATAAGACTGAACCCTATTCCTAATTCTAACCCTAACCTAAAGGATCTCTCTGAAACATATTGGACACCTTTACTTAAGAGCCTGACTCTAAGAATATACTTTAACTCCAAACAAAGTTGATTCCCTGTTGTGAGAAGAGCTACTGAAGCCTAAAAAGGCAAACCACAGTTCTGATGGCTTAATGCTTGACAAGCGACGGCCAGTGCACTTCCCTCGGTCCCTAACCATGCTAGTCATGGTAAAGGCCGTTAAACAAAGACATATACCTAACCCTAACCCTAACAAAGACATATACATAACCCTAACCCTAACCCTAGGGCTTACGTGTCTTTGTGGTCATGGGGACCACTTAGACACAACCAAAGATTTTGCAAAAATAAAAACGTACCAAAAAAGGGTACCAATAGATTCATAACGGCATGAAACGTGCTCCTGCCAACCTTTCCCAGAAAGCATACAAATTTGATTCTGACACTTAGAAAAGTTTTCACTAACTCCGGTCCCATTCATTGTATATGGGAACACATATTTTACTCCATATCTCCGGAACAGAAGGTCGTACAGCTTTGAAAGTGTGATCCGCCTCCCCTAATGAGAGGTCACTGAACACGCCCGAGGTGGTTTCATCTCTCTACGACGTACGGTTCTGGAGATACAGCAAAAACAAACATTAGTTTAGCTGTATCTCGGGAACAGAAGGTCGTAGAGACTTGAAACCAAGTCTGGCGTGTTCAGAGACCTCAACTTATGGGAGACAGAGATTACTTTCAAAGCTCTACGACCTTCCGTTCGGGAGTTAAAGACTTTGGGAGAGATCGGAGGGGGTCCGATCGGTAGTTTTCATCCCTAACCCTAACCCTAACCCTAACCCTAGAATCTAGGCCAACCTTTAAGGGACAATTAAGAACATCAGAAACCCATTGGTGGACTTCTGAAAAGGAAAACAGATGTTAGTGTGAAGATAGTTTAATTAACCACAGTTTAACCTAAACTGTAAGTTAAAGATAATACATGACAAATAGGAAAGGACTCCTAGCTATAGCTTAGTCCACGGGAAGGTAAGTATATGAGGTATAGTTCATAGGCATACAGATTAGTTAGTCAAAAAAACGAATTTTGTTAGCAGGAATTAGCACGATGTTAGCACGAATTAGCACGATGTTACCATAGTTTTGCCTAAGTGCATGGTTTAGCTGATTAACTTAGCTGGCAGTAGGCATTAGCTAGGCATAAGCACAACTGTAGCTACCCAGATCTTAACTAGCATTTACATTTGATTAGTATCTCGCAATAGCTGAGTCATGCTAGCAACTGCTGACAGACTCATAAACAGAACTTAACTAACATTTACCTTTAATTAGTATCTAGTAATAGCTGAGTCATGCTAGCAACTGCTGGCAGACTCATAAACAGAACTTAACTAACATTTACCTTTAATTAGTATCTAGTAATAGCTGAGTCATGCTAGCAACTGCTGGCAGACTCATAAACAGAACTTAACTAACATTTACCTTTTATTAGTATCTAGTAATATCTGAGTCTTGCTAGCAACTGCTAGCAGACTCATAAATAGAACTTAACTAGCATCTACATTTTATTAGTTTTTCATAATAGCTAAATCCTACTTACAACTACTAGCAAAACTCAAAAACAAGTATAGTTTGAATATGTTTAGCACCTCGGAAACCATGCTGGATTTCCTAGAGGTATGCTTACTACTAATTGGACATAGGACACACGCTGAGGACTGCGCAACCTCTGGCGAGGCCGCCTCAGAGGAGGGTGTATAGTGATTAAAGGCCAGAAACATCCTGTGATTCTGAGGTGCACTACTGAAGATGTGTCTTAAAATTCTCCCACAGACTACTTTGCTATCAGAGAACTTGTGGGCCTAGGACTTCCTAAGGCAATATACTGCCATCATTAGCCTAATTACAATATCAAAGCTTAATCTAAAGCCTACCTTAAAAACCAGTTCTTACTAAATTAAACCACATGAAAGGCAATGTAGAACTGTGTAGTTAAAGGTCTTAAAACTTTAACATGCACCTAGAGCTCATGCCTAAACTTAAAGGACGAGTTAAAACATCAGAAACCTGATTGGGGATTTCATAAACATAACCTAGACCTTAAAACTAATTCTTACCCTAACCTAAGAAATGGTCTAACATTTAAATGCAAATAAAACCTTAATTTGTATACTAAACCTAACTACTAAATTAAACCACATGAAAGGCAATGTAGAACTGTGTAGTTAAAGGTCTTAAAACTTTAACATGCACCTAGAGCTCATGCCTAAACTTAAAGGACGAGTTAAAACATCAGAAACCTGATTGAGGATTTCATGAACATAACCTAGACCTTAAAACTAATTCTTACCCTAACCTTAGAAATGGTCTAACATAGTTCATTCATTGTAATGGGAGGAGCTTTTGAAGCCCATAAAGGCAAATTCCTGAATAGGAGGACCTAAAGTACTGATGGCTTAATGCTTGACGAGCGACGGCCAGTGCATTTACCTCGGTCTCTCTTCATGCTAGTCATGGGGAGGGCCGTTGAACAATGACATATACCTAACCCAGCCAGAGCCCCCGGACTAAGCACGCTATCAGAGACAAGAGGTTCAGCTCCTCCCTAGGTAAATACACACCCGCTCTGCCCCTTCCTGCTTAGTTGGGCCAGGGGGCTGAGTGGGGGAGAGAGACAATGCCAGACATGGCAGGGAGGCTGTCCTGCCAGCCCCGGTGGCGCACCTCTTAGTTCTCTCAATCCTGTGATGCTTTCCATGGACCACTTGGTAGATAGGTTAACAGATGCCAGTGTGAGACAAAATTGAACCAAAACCTACATTGAGGGCACTTTAGAAAGGTGTACTTAAAGGTTATAAAACCTAAACATACACCTAGAATCTTGGCCAACCTTTAAGGGACAATTAAGAACATCAGAAACCCATTGGTGGACTTCTGAAAAGGAAAACAGATGTTAGTGTGAAGATAGTTTAATTAACCACAGTTTAACCTAAACTGTAAGTTAAAGATAATTGTTACGATACCATCAACTTAAAGAAATGGCAAACATAACATAAAGAAGCCAAGAGAAATGGTGACGGTGAAATGTGATATATTTATTGATAAATCAAGAGTTAACGGAAGAACATGGTGGCGGTGAACATAAGGAATAACAAAACTGAAAAACAAACCCTCACACAGTCTGCTTAGAAATCAAATGGGGGAAACTGAACTCCCGTTCAAACAAAAGGACAAAGGAGTGTGGTGAGTCTTCCGGGAATCTTCCTACTCTGAACTTAAACTAAGCTTAAAGCGTGCAAAAACCCACCACCTGACACCACCAGTTCTATGGTAAACATAAAGTAAAGTACGCTAAACACAACCGGGTAGATCGCGTCAAACTAACGATAGCAACAAACAATGACTAAAGCAGGGCGCCAGCGGAGCACCGTGCAGCATGCCCACAGCAGAGTCCGACCGGAAGTGGAGACGGGGTGTGGCTGGAATGAAAGGGTGAGCCAGCGAGCCAGAGAGAGGGCCGGTGTGTGAGATGGGCCGCTTTTATAGGCGAAGGCCAACCCACAAACGCAGCCCAATCAGACGCCAGGTCACCTGTAGAGGGGGACAGAGAGAGCGGTAGGGAGAACAAACGCACAATATGGCTCCCCACGTAACAATAATACATGACAAATAGGATAGGACTCCTAGCTATAGCTTAGTCCACGGGAAGGTAAGTATATGAGGTATAGTTCATAGGCATACAGATTAGTTAGTCAAAAAAAAACGAATTTTGTTAGCAGGAATTAGCACGATGTTAGCACGAATTAGCACGATGTTACCATAGTTTTGCCTAAGTGCATGGTTTAGCTGATTAACTTAGCTGGCAGTAGGCATTAGCTAGGCATAAGCACAACTGTAGCTACCCAGATCTTAACTAGCATTTACATTTGATTAGTATCTCGTAATAGCTGAGTCATGCTAGCAACTGCTGACAGACTCATAAACAGAACTTAACTAACATTTACCTTTAATTAGTATCTAGTAATAGCTGAGTCATGCTAGCAACTGCTGGCAGACTCATAAACAGAACTTAACTAACATTTACCTTTAATTAGTATCTAGTAATAGCTGAGTCATGCTAGCAACTGCTGGCAGACTCATAAACAGAACTTAACTAACATTTACCTTTAATTAGTATCTAGTAATATCTGAGTCATGCTAGCAACTGCTAGCAGACTCATAAGCAGAACTTAACTAGTATTTACATTTTATTAGTATCTCGTAATAGCTAAGTCCTGCTTAGAACTACTAGCAAACTCAAAACCAAGTATAGTTTTAATATGATTACCACCTCGGAAACCATGCTGGATTTCCTAGAGGTATGCTTACTACTAATTGGACATAGGACACACGCTGAGGACTGCGCAACCTCTGGCGAGGCCGCCTCAGAGGAGGGTGTATAGTGATTAAAGGCCAGAAACATCCTGTGATTCTGAGGTGCACTACTGAAGATGTGTCTTAAAATTCTCCCACAGACTACTTTGCTATCAGAGAACTTGTGGGCCTAGGACTTCCTAAGGCAATATACTGCCATCATTAGCCTAATTACAATATCAAAGCTTAATCTAAAGCCTACCTTAAAAACCAGTTCTTACTAAATTAAACCACATGAAAGGCAATGTAGAACTGTGTAGTTAAAGGTCTTAAAACTTTAACATGCACCTAGAGCTCATGCCTAAACTTAAAGGACGAGTTAAAACATCAGAAACCTGATTGGGGATTTCATAAACATAACCTAGACCTTAAAACTAATTCTTACCCTAACCTAAGAAATGGTCTAACATTTAAATGCAAATAAAACCTTAATTTGTATACTAAACCTAACTACTAAATTAAACCACATGAAAGGCAATGTAGAACTGTTTAGTTAAAGGTCTTAAAACTTTAACATGCACCTAGAGCTCATGCCTAAACTTAAAGGACGAGTTAAAACATCAGAAACCTGATTGAGGATTTCATGAACATAACCTAGACCTTAAAACTAATTCTTACCCTAACCTTAGAAATGGTCTAACATAGTTCATTCATTGTAATGGGAGGAGCTTTTGAAGCCCATAAAGGCAAATTCCTGAATAGGAGGACCTAAAGTACTGATGGCTTAATGCTTGACGAGCGACGGCCAGTGCATTTACCTCGGTCTCTCTTTATGCTAGTCATGGGGAGGGCCGTTGAACAATGACCTAACCCTAACCCTAACCCTTTACTTATCCCACTTTAATCCTAAACCTAACCTCTCTCCTAAACCTAACCTTTACTTATCCCACTTTAATCCTAAACCTAACCTCTCTCCTAAACCTAACCTTTACTTATCCCACTTTAATCCTAACCTTAACTCAAACCTCCATGCTCCCTGGTGATGCCTGGGCATGCCTGGGCATGCCTGGGCTTGCCTGGGCCTGCCAGCAGTCAAGTATAATAAACCCTCTCCTAACTAGCCTGTTTTCCTCCTACCTGTCTTTGCTGGACTTCATCTACCTCTGTCATTCATTAAATTCATACATAAAAAATTCCAACTAAACATCATACATCTTCCCACTACATTGTATCAGGACAAAAGAAAAAAATACAACACATCAGACAACCCACAAAACACCAAAGGACATGCACCTGTATATTTCCAAAGACCAAGAACAATTCACACCAGACGCTTTACAATTATTTTAATAAACATTATACAAATCAAGTACAAAAACAGTAATTATTAGTACAAATGTAATCTCTAAGAACAATACAACATACATTTCATCGTTTTATTCTCACCTAGCCATTTGTTCTGGTTGAGAGACTCTGAAGAGGGGGAGGAGCCTCCTGTGGAGGGAAGGTTATAAAAGCTGGAGCAGCCTTACCTCCCCTTCACTTTTCGCCGAAAACAACCTCGAGTTCCACTACCTAGGATATTGCCTCTCACAGTGGCACTTAACAAAGCCTTGCCTGAAGAAGGTTCTAAACGAACCGAAACGTCGCGACAGGCTTGTCATTTATTATTTAACCTTGTTTAAAAAGAAGACACTTATTCAAGTGCTTTATAAAACTTTAAAAAGACTTAAAAAATACTAAAAGAACAAAAAATCCACCAAAAAAACAAAGTTCAGTTCATTTTGACACTCTCAAAAAAGCAATAGGCTTTCATTTAAACAAACACACTACAAACATCTCTTTAAACTATTTTTTTTGTACACCCAAAAAATTATACAACCTATGTTCAACATACAAACACCAGATTAAGACAAAAAACAATCTTTTATACATAAAATAATATACTTACCTCACAACAAAGAAAACCTACTTACCTTACAACATGTCATTCAGGGACAACAATGACGGTTGGACAATGGTACGGTACGGAAGAAGGCGTACACAACCACATCCACGTCCACGACAGGACACTCGTTTTTTCCACACGTCAACCACAGGACACTCGCTTCTCCACACCTACAGGACAAACACAGAACAAACATAACAGAACATACGCCGAAGTGACAGCTACACCACATCAAAGTAACTTTAATAAATACAACCAACAGACAACCAAACAATATACACAAGAACGAAATGATCCACCTAATCAAAAACAACAAACACAACAACGAGATCCAAGACAAACTGATAGACCACAAAACAATGACCCAGAATTCGGCGAAAATGTTCGCATTATGCATAAAGCAATTACAATGATACACCCACCTTAGCAATATATCTCCCAGTGACACAGCAACGGAACCACCCACCATCACTCGCCCTGGTGGACTATCTAACAAACATTATTAAAGCCCGCAGCACCAAGCCCACTCACAAGGCAACTGGCTCAATGGCAACGCTAGGAACTGGGCAACACCCACCACACTGATTTTGCATCAACACTACCACCGATGTCTTAGATGCTGAATTAGATAAACTGGTTACTCGAAAGCAAGGTGACTGGCACAACCCCTGGAGATTGCTATCAAATGGGCACTGCCGAAATAGAGGCAGGAGATTGAAACAGGAAACTCTTGATAAGGCGGAGAGGCTAATAGGCATCCTATTTCGAGGGGCCGCTTGATGACGGAACATTCTATGATCCTCAAGCCACGATGCTGGCGACCCTGGCCAGACTGAGAGAAGTAATGCGCACAAAACAGAGACATTGATGTGATGGCAAACACGACACACACAAGTCAAACAAGAGATGACTGTATCCCTATAGCACCCATCAGGGTGGTCATTCAACATCCACAAATACACATGCAAGATTTAATAACATTGGATGAGGAGGGAATGGTAGTTGACCACTTCCTTCGGGACAGTACAATCTCTCTCCCTCTCTCAAAAATCAACCCCCCTACCCCCACAGACCCACGAACACACACAACACTTCATCCTCTTCCAGAGGTGAGCCCTATCTCCACAAATGAGGATACAGAGAAAAATAGTGGGGATGAAGAACACCCCCTCCACTCAACAGCAGCAATACTCAACCCAGTCGCTGCTCTTCCATCTCCAGCCAATAAAACACACACTACACCACAACAGTCACTTATCACCCAATATCACACACAAATAACACACACTACACCACAACAGTCACTCATCACCCAAGATCAAACACAAATAACACACACTACACCACAACAGTCACTCATCACCCAAGATCAAACACAAATCGGATCACCAAATAGTTTCAGGGTCACAAGACATCCCAACACGATCAAGAAACTTCAAACTTGGGATCTTAGCATTTGGAAAAAGACCCTCATAATTGGGGACTCCAATTTAGATAAAATTGGGACCTTTTATTACGAGGACCTCCAGATCGATAGTTACCCAGGGGCAAATTTCTTACACGCCGAAACACTTTTACGCAAATCTACAGCACACTGTCAAGTGGAAAAAATCATACTGTCATTTGGCATTAACAGCAGATCAGCCAGGATCAAAGAAACCGTCATCAAACAAATGCAAAAGGCTCTTAAAGCCGCCAAAGACAGATTCCCTCAAGCTCATATCTGGATCCCCAGGATCAATTTTTCCAGCTCTCTACCACACACGGAGCAAGCTAATATTGATAGCATGAACAGACACATTTCACGCAACTTCACATCCATCCCCTTACTACCCAACACACTGTTTAAAACAGAAAACGATGGGATACACTGGACTACAGAAACAGCAACAAACATTTTGAAACATTGGGCTAGACACTTAAACTAAATTTCCCCACAAGCTCCTGTACAGGAGAGGGGTTTAAGAATGTAGTAGTCTTAGCTAATAATTCTCATCTTTCAGATGCTCAACTCTCTCTATTAAATAAAGGTCTCACATTCATACCAACACTCAATCTGTTTACAGATCAAAAAAGACAATTACAACACGACTTACAAAACTACCATAGACAAATTAAATTAGCTATATATTTTGAGGAAGAGCAGGATTCATCCCCTTTACCCTTTCTACCCAAATCAGATTGGACTCCAGATGAAAACAAATTACCCAACATCGTACGAGAGTTGGTCCAAAAAGATCTCACACACCTCCACAGAATCCCCAAATTCCAAAAAGAAAAATGCAATCTTCCAAGGAATGAAGCTCTGGCTTTAAAACAACTCATGCAGAATCCAAATATTATTATAAAACCTGCTGACAAAGGCAGTTCAGTGGTCATTATGGATAGAGAACAATATATATGGGAAGCACACAGACAATTAAAAGACACTGTTTACTACAAAAAACTATCCAAACCCACTTACCTTGACACAGTACCAATGATCCGTAAGATCCTGGACACCCTAAAAGAAAAAAGATTCATCAACCACAAACAACACACATACCTACAAGGTCCTCCAATAATTCGCCCACGCCGATTTTATTTACTACCAAAAATCCACAAGGATCCTTTAAAATGGAGCATACCACATAAAATCCCACCCGGACGACCCATAGTTTCTGATTGTGGTAGTGAATCATACAAAACAGCTGAATTCATTGATCATTATCTCAATCCCATTTCCAACAAACACAACAGTTACATAAAGGACACATACGACTTTGTCAGCAAGATAAAACAATTAGCCATTCCTTCCACAGCCTATTTATTCACAATGGACATTGACAGCTTATATACCAACATTGACACACAGGCAGGAAAAAAAGCAATAATTTCATATTTTCAAAAATACCGGGACAAAAAACGTCCAGACAAAGAATTGCTACAATTGTTAGATATTAATCTGACACGTAATGATTTTGAGTTCAATTCTGAATATTTTCTGCAGGTAAAAGGCACGGCCATGGGCAAAAAATTTGCCCCAGCGTACGCCAACATTTTCATGGCAGTCTGGGAGGAAAAGGCTTTGGCAAGCTGCCCTAAACGACCTTTACATTATTTTAGATATCTGGACGATATCTGGGGCATCTGGACACACAGTAAACATGATTTTTTGGAGTTTGCGGAGATTCTCAATCAGCATCATGAATCCATTAAACTGAAATACGAATTGACGAACAAAAAATTGATTTTTTGGATACAACACTTTATAAGGGACCTGCATTCAATCAAACGGGTAAACTAGATATTAAAGTTTTTTTCAAGGAGACGGATACTCATGCCTTGCTCTATAAGAGCAGCTTTCACCCAAAACATACATATAGAGGCTTAGTCAAATCACAACTCCTCCGTTTTCACCGTATTTGCACACAACACTCAGATTTCTTACAAGCAACAAAAACATTGTTTACCGCTTTAAAGAGTAGGGGATATTCACGGCCATTTCTAAGACGATGCTACAAAACGTTCTTGGATATTAAGCCTGCTTCGGTTGAAACTACCATACCATTAGTAACCACTTTTTCCTCCATGAGTATTAAAATCCACAGAGGAGTGAAGAACAACTTCAATTCCCTCCTGCAAAATAATGGTTGGCTACAACACCACCAGGTTATTTCAGCCCAAAGGAGGAATAAAAACTTAGGCAATTATCTAGTCCGTGCTCAAATGAGGATGACTCAAAAAACAAAACCCAGAGGAAATTGGGAATTTTTTAAGCAAACCAAATGGGTTTGTGATTCACAACACCACACGTGGTTTCCGACACAACGGGGCATTGGTCCCAATACAAAAAATTGTATTTATTTAATATGGTGCAACAAATGCCAATTAAAATATGTCGGCGAAACGGGCAACCCCATCACCACACGGATGACGCAACATCGTTATAACATAAAAAACAATAGACAAACACACAGACCATTGGTTAAACATTTTTTAATACACGGTATGGAATCATTATTATGTACAGGACTACATCACACCGAAAAAAAGAAGAAAGAGCCTGGATAAGGAAACTTAACACTTTAAAACCACAGGGCCTTAATGATAGAGAGATTTAGCCTAGCTGACAGGAAAGGATGGACCGTGCCAACTCACTTGTCTGTGCTTAAGCAGGAAGCCAGGGGGCAGGTCCCTAAACCTAAAACCTCTCCTAAACCTAACCTTTACTTATCCCACTTTAATCCTAAACCTAACCTCTCTTCCTAAACCTAACCTTTACTTATCCCACTTTAATCCTAAACCTAACCTCTCTCCTAAACCTAACCTTTACTTATCCCACTTTAATCCTAAACCTAACCTCTCTCCTAAACCTAACCTTTACTTATCCCACTTTAATCCTAAACCTAACCTCTCTCCTAAACCTAACCTTTACTTATCCCACTTTAATCCTAAACCTAACCTCTCTCCTAAACCTAACCTTTACTTATCCCACTTTAATCCTAACCTTAACTCAAACCTCCATGCTCCCTGGTGATGCCTGGGCATGCCTGGGCATGCCTGGGCTTGCCTGGGCCTGCCAGCAGTCAAGTATAATAAACCCTCTCCTAACCCTAACCCTAACCCTACTAAATTAAACCACATGAAAGGCAATGTAGAACTGTGTAGTTAAAGGTCTTAAAACTTTAACATGCACCTAGAGCTCATGCCTAAACTTAAAGGACGAGTTAAAACATCAGAAACCTGATTGAGGATTTCATGAACATAACCTAGACCTTAAAACTAATTCTTACCCTAACCTTAGAAATGGTCTAACATAGTTCATTCATTGTAATGGGAGGAGCTTTTGAAGCCCATAAAGGCAAATTCCTGAATAGGAGGACCTAAAGTACTGATGGCTTAATGCTTGACGAGCGACGGCCAGTGCATTTACCTCGGTCTCTCTTCATGCTAGTCATGGGGAGGGCCGTTGAACAATGACATATACCTAACCCAGCCAGAGCCCCCGGACTAAGCACGCTATCAGAGACAAGAGGTTCAGCTCCTCCCTAGGTAAATACACACCCGCTCTGCCCCTTCCTGCTTAGTTGGACCAGGGGGCTGAGTGGGGGAGAGAGACAATGCCAGACATGGCAGGGAGGCTGTCCTGCCAGCCCCGGTGGCGCACCTCTTAGTTCTCTCAATCCTGTGATGCTTCCCATGGACCACTTGGTAGATAGGTTAACAGATGCCAGTGTGAGACAAAATTGAACCAAAACCTACATTGACGGGCACTTTAGAAAGGTGTACTTAAAGGGTTATAAAACCTAACTACACCTAGAATCTAGGCAACCTTTAAGGGACAATTAAGAACATCAGAACCATTGGTGGACTTCTGAAAAGAAAACAGATGTTAGTGTGAAGATAGTTTAATTAACCACAGTTTAACCTAAACTGTAAGTTAAAGATAATACATGACAAATAGGAAAGGACTCCTAGCTATAGCTTAGTCCACGGGAAGGTAGGTTATGAGGTATAGTTCATAGGCATACAGGATTAGTTAGTCAAAAACAACCGAATTTTGTTAGCAGGATTAGCAGATGTTAGCACGAATTAGCAGATGTTTACCATAGTTTTGCCTAGTGCATGGTTTAGCTGATTAACTTAGCTGGAGTAGACATTAGCTAGGCATAAGCACAACTGTAAGCTACCCAGATCTTAACTAGCATTTACATTTGATTAGTATCTCGTAATAGCTGAGTCATGCTAGCAACTGCTGACAGACTCATAAACAGAACTTAAACTAAACATTTACCTTTAATTAGTATCTAGTAATAGCTGAGTCATGCTAGCAACTGCTGGCAGACTAATAAACAGAACCTTAACTAACATTACCTTAATTAGTATCTAGTAATAGCTGAGTCATGCTAAGCAACTGCTGGCAGACTCATAAACAGAACTTAACTAACATTTACCTTTAATTAGTATCTAGTAATATCTGAGTCATGCTAAGCAACTGCTAGCAGACCATAAATAGAACTAAACTAGCATCTACATTTATTAGTTTTTCATAATAGCTAAATCCTACTTACAACTACTAGCAAAACTCAAAAACAAGTATAGTTTGAATATGTTTAGCACCTCGGGAAACCATGCTGGATTTCCTAGAGGTATGCTTACTACTAATTGGACATAGGGACACACGCTGAGGACTGCGCAACCTCTGGCGAGGCGCCTCAGAGGAGGGTGTATAGTGATTAAAGGCCAGAAACATCCTGTGATTCTGAGGTGCACTACTGAAGATGTGTCTTAAAATTCTCCCACAGACTACTTTGTTATCAGAGAACTTGTGGGCCTAGGAGTTCCTAAGGCAATATACTGCCATCATTAGCCTAATACAATATCAAAGCTTAATCTAAAGCCTACCTTAAAACCAGTTCTTACTAAATTAAACCACATGAAAGGCAATGTAGAACTGTGTAGTTAAAGGTCTTAAAACTTTAACATGCACCTAGAGCTCATGCCTAAACTTAAAGGACGAGTTAAAACATCAGAAACCTGATTGGGGGATTTCATAAACATAACTAGACCTTAAAACTAATTCTTACCCTAACCTAAGAAATGGTCTAACATTTAAATGCAAATAAAACCTTATTTGTATACTAAACCTAACTACTAAATTAAACCACATGAAAGGCAATGTAGAACTGTGTAGTTAAAGGTCTTAAAACTTTAACATGCACCTAGAGCTCATGCCTAAACTTAAAGGACGAGTTAAAACATCAGAAACCTGATTGAGGATTTCATAAACATAACCTAGACCTTAAAACGAATTCTTACCCTAACCTTAGAAATGGTCTAACATAGTTCATTCATTGTAATGGGAGGAGCTTTTGAAGCCCATAAAGGCAAATTCCTGAATAGGAGGACCTAAAGTACTGATGGCTTAATGCTTGACGAGCGACGGCCAGTGCATTTACCTCGGTCTCTCTTCATGCTAGTCATGGGGAGGGCCGTTGAACAATGACATATACCTAACCCTAACCCTAACCCTAACCACCCCCTAGGGGACACTTAATAAATCCCCACTGACCCCAACGTCCTAGACCACCCAGATACTTATATATATTTTCCCACCACAAGGAGGCACTCTCCACCTAAAAACCTATGACATACTATAGAGGGCCACAGGGGACACTTACACTCTAAGTCCCATAATTTTATCCCTTACAGATTTTTCAGAATTTACCCCCAAACATTTGACCACCAGGGGACATTAAAGACAAACCCTGTTGCCAGGCCCTATAGGGGGCGCCCATTAACTTGTGCTCTCCTTAACTGCATGATGCTCACGGTGGAGAGAGGAAGGGGTCCGGACCCCATCCTCTGACCAACCTCCAGAGGGGCCCCTCCTTTGGTTATCCTGAGTTAGGGTTAGGGTTAGGGGTACCTTCAGGAGTGACGTCGAAACAGCAGCCCAGGTCCTCTTTGCAGCGCTGAAGCCTCGTGGCTATTCCGCACGCTTCCTCTGTAAGATCAGGGACGAGGTCACGGCAATGTATATCACTAACACGGGTGCGTTCGATCCCACTCCTGAACAGCAGGGTCCGCTAATCCCCTTTGTCATTACATACTCCACGGCAGCGCTTGAGTTTAGGAACAAGGTGTCGGCACACTTTCATGAGACCGCCTCACAGTATGCTGAGCTTGCTGAACACAGGTTCATCACTGCACAGAGGTGGAACAAGAACTTGCGAGATCTCCTAGTCAGAGCACGTATGAAAGGTGAGCGGCAACGCGGTGAGAGCGCAACGCACCCACCTTTCTTTAAACAACTCACGTACGTGTTCAACGAGCTCTCGCAGAGGGGTGTGCCGATCGTACAGTCACTCACACTGACTACAAAAAACCTTGTGTACTGTATTCGGTGTCTGTCTTGTAACATACTGTACGTGGGTGAGACACTTAACACGCTCCTAGAACGGCTAAAACAGCATCATTATCACACACTGAAGGGGGATATAGAGAACATTTTATATGGTCATTTTCGTGGGGGAAACTGTAGGTCTTGGGTGGCGACAGACTTGGAAGGAGCAACACTATGGTCTAATGCTCAGAGAAAACATTTCGAACGGGTCTGGGTGGCTAAACTTAACACCTGCCATCCGATGGGTTTGAATGATCCTGGGACAGACAGAAGGCCGACACCTCAGCACACATGAGACGTATGGTGTGGAGCCCCCGAGCTGCTGGTGAACTCTGCGTGAACCTGTAAACATTCTCATGTCTAGAATATACATAACCATTTATCATTAGCATGGTCAATTTCCCTGTGGTTCTCCCTCTCCCTCTCTCTTTTAGGGCTCACACTTAAGTTTTTTTTCCCTTCCTCCTCTCCCCTTTTTTTGCATTGAGTTACAGAAACATAAAGGTTTTTTTTGATTTTTTCATCTTTTTTTCTATTAAGTTTTATTTCTCTCCCCCCTTCGTATTTTGCATTTCTTATTTTCTGTTTTTTCTTTGTCAGAGGCTGGAGGAGTCCTGGGTGGGGATGAATGTTTGAGCGGGGAAGGGTTAACCTACCATTCAGAGTGGGGATGGGTTTCTCTTCTTCATCATTACACATCCACCTTTAGAATAAGAGACAATTCTTTTCTCTACTGTGTCCTTTAAGGACTTCAACATAGCCATGGGGTGGATTATCTCCATCATTCGGAGTTATGGTTAGGAGGGGCATAAATAAACAATGGAGTTTTTTGATTCTTCACAGGAGGAGACTGACGAGATTTCAGACACAAAGAGGTCAATTTTTATTGAACATGTAGGTAGTCTGGCAAGCTGCCTACACATAACCACTTTTCATCTCCCAACAGTCTAATGGCACTTTTCTGGTGTACGCGTGCGGATGGGCTTCTCCCTCGGCGCTCTTTCAGTTGAAGGGAACTGAAATCTGTAAAGACAAAGACTGGAACATTAGATTTCCATGTAGACAGTGAGCAACCTTTTTCCCCTAAGCCACGCGGCGTTGGCGTCAGAGCAACGTGCAGGGAGAGAGCCTGTGCGCAAGGTCAGCCAACACCTCCAGGGGGCGCTCCACAGGAGCAGCCCATTGGGGTAAGCTCACCTCCGTTGTCAGACACCAGGGGAGCCCTGTGGGGGGCTGTGGAAGCCCCTTCGGTATCCCAGAACAACTTGCAGGGAGAGAGCTCTGACTTAAATTCAATGGAAACTATAGCCAGTACTCATGTAAAAGCGTTAAACTCTCCCTCGCGGTGACCAGGAAATGAATGCATACAAAAATACCATGTGTTGTAGTCTCTATCCAAATGCATACAAAAGCGCCCATGAGTTGTAGTCTTTCAATCCAACGGGAACCAGGAAGTAAAAATTGCTTTTTCTTATTGACACAAAAACGGCTTTAACTTTTGATTAAAAAGTCAGAAAAACACAAGGTTAGAAAGCAACCTGGGTTTCCAACCCAATTTCGATCTCAGCATGTCAGAGGGTTCAGATGAGGCCGGGGAATGTGAGAGGGATGACTTACCTGGTCCCAGAGAGGGTGATGCTCTACGTACTAATGTGGCAGTGGTGATTCGAGAGTCACAACTTCTGGTGGAGGTGGAGAGGGAACCTACCTTGGAGAGGGAAGCCTCCTCTAGTCGGGAAGGTGACTCTCCTGAGGTGGGGATCCTCACTCGCCGGAAACCTAAGTATCACAGAAAACTGAAGCTGTTAGATCATTTTGATTATGCTACTGATTTCGATCGAGAACCTTTTATCAATCCCTCGACTTGGGAACCTGATTGGGATTCTGTTTCAGAACCCATTAAAGAACTAATTGATAGGAAGGAGAATGGAGAGGGCAGTCTAGGAACAAGGGTATTCTTTAAGCCGACCGACACCCACGCACTGTTACACAAGTCCAGTTACCATCCGAAGCACACCTATCGGGGAATTGTGAAATCACAATTAATAAGGTACAACAGGATTTGCACAGTGGCGGAGGATGGGGGTGAAACAGCATGGGGGTGAAAACCTCTCTATCATGGGGTTGGAGTCGGGATCCTGGTGGTCGGATAGACAGAGACTGGCGAGGGAGAGACAGTGGATTAGGAAACTAAACACAGTTTATCCCCATGGTCTCAACCAAATTAGTTAGAACCGATCAAGGAGTACATTCTTAACATGGTTATTAAAGTGGTCTTGGAATGGGAAATACACCTTATGTTATTTACATATTTTATTATGTATGTGGTTTTACCTTGAGGGGTGACTTCCACATGAATTGGGCCCCCCCCAGGGAACATAGCACTTGTTTATATTTTATCTGTGTTTTAATATTAAGAGGTGTTTCCCCTATGAAATTTCCTAGGACCCCCTTATATTGGTTAAACAAGAAAACAATGAATTATTACCTACTTACCTCCTCCAATGATACGATTTTCAATGAAACGAGTTCATTGAAACCCCCCCCCCCTTGTTTGAGAAACCATAAGTGTTAAAATAAATTATAGGTATCGTGAGCCCGTGCATTCTGGCTGCCTAACGGCATCCAACACTTTTTCCCCTGCACCTAACCCTAGAGCCCCGGACTAAGCACGCCGTCAGAAACAAAAGGTTAAGCTCCTCTCTAGGTAGATACACACCCGCTCTGCCCCTGTCCTATTTGGTTGGGCCTGGGGGCTGAGCGGGGGAGAGAAATGCCAAACCCGGCATGGAGGTCGACCCTGCCAAGCCCCGGTGGCGCGCCTCTAGTTTCTCGATCCTGTGATGCTTTCCACGGACCACTTGGTGGATTGGAAAACAGATGCTAGTGTGAGACAAAATTAAACCAAATCCTACAGTAAGGGCAATTTAGAAAGGTGTAGTTGAAGGTCTTAAAACCTGAACATACACCTAGAACCTAGGCCAACCCAAAGGGACAATTTAGAACATCAGAAACCCGTTGGTGGACTGTGTAAAAATAGATACACACCCGCTCTGCCCCTGTCCTACTTGTGTGGGCCTGGGGGCTGAGCGGGGGAGAGAAACAATGCCAAACCCGGCATGGAGGTCGACCCTGCCAAGCCCCGGTGGCACGCCTCCAGTTTCTCGATCCTGTGATGCTTTCCACAGACCACTTAGTAGATAGGAAAACAGATGCCAGTGTGAAGCTAGTTTAATTAACCACAGTTTAACCAGTTAGCACAAATTAGCACGATGTTAGCACAAATTAGCACAATGTTACCATAGTTTTGCTTAAGTGCATGGTTTGGCTGATTAACTTAGGTGGCAGTAGGCATTAGCTAGGCATAAGCACAACTGTAGCTACCCAGATCCTAACTAGCATTTACATTTGATTAGTATCTCGTAATAGCTGAGTCATGCTAGCAACTGCTGGCAGACTCATAAACAGAACTTAACTATCATTTACCTTGAATTAGTATCTCGTAATAGCTGAGTCATGCTAGCAACTGCTAGCAGACTCATAAATAGAACTTAACTAGCATTTACATTTTATTAGTTACTTGTGGGAGTCCTGTGTCGTTTCCGAAAGGGTCAAGTGGCCATCATTTGCGATGTAGAGCGCATGTTCCATCAGTTCCATGTCACAAAGGAAGATCAAGACTACCTCAGATTCTTGTGGAGGGAAGAGGGTGAGCTGGAAGCTCAGCCATTAGTATTCCGAATGAGAGTCCAGCTGTTCGGCGCTGCCTCCTCGCCTGGATGCGCAAACTTTGGACTCAAGTATCTCGCTGCTCAAGGTGAGGGCAAGTTCAGTCAAGCTGCAGCAAGATTCATACAAGGCAACTTCTATGTCGACGACGGTCTGACAAGTGTCGAAACCGAGTCCGAAACTATCCAGCTTGTGAGAGAAGCCAGAGACCCCTGCAAGTCTGGGAAGCTCCACCTGCACAAGTTCATCTCCAACAGTAAGCAGGTAGTTGCTTCTCTCCCAAGAGAAGAATGTGCTAAAGGTGCAGCTGACTTCGACCTCGCCCTAGGAGAGTCCAAGGTAGAACGGGCACTCGGAGTACAATGGTGTGTGGCATCCGACACATTCCAATTCCGAGTGACTGTGAAGGAAAACCCATTCACTAGAAGAGGCGTTCTGTCCACAGTGGCTTCAATTTTTGATCCCCTTCGATTTGTGGCACCCTTCATTCTAGTTGGGAAAAGAATACTGCAAACCATGTGTAGAGACAAGGTAGGCTGGGACGAGCCACTTCCAGATGACCTCAAGCCGCATTGGGAAGCTTGGCTTCAAGACCTCCTTGATCTGTCAGCAGTAAAGATATCCCGCTGCTATGTGCCACCAACATTTAAAGATGTTCAGTGTCATGAATTGCACAATTTTTCTGACGCCAGCGCGACTGGCTATGGAGTCTGCTCTTATCTTAGGACTGTGACCTTGTCTGGTGAGGTGCATTGCACGCTTGTCATGGGGAAGGCCAGAGTGGCACCAACGAAAGTGACAACCATCCCTACATTAGAGCTCTCTGCTGCCGTCATCGCCACCAGAACAGGTGATCTGCTTAAAAGAGAACTGGAATTGAGTCAGCTCAGTGAATACTATTGGACCGATTCCAAGGTCGTTCTTGGCTACATTAACAATGAGGCAAGACGGTTTCATGTCTTTGTGGCCAATAAAATTCAGCAGATCAAGTCAAGCACAGAACCTCATCAATGGCGGCATGTGGCTACAGAGCATAACCCGGCTGACCATGCCTCTCGTGGGCTCACAGCAAAGGAGCTCATGGAGTCAAATTGGTTCACTGGGCCAAGTTTCCTGTGGCAAAGAGAACTCCCCAAAGAAGAGGTCAAGGTGGGAGTGAGTGATGGTGACCCAGAGCTCAGAAAGGCCCAAGTCCACACAACCAAAGTAACGGAGCAGATATCTCTGTTGGATCGCTTGCAAAGGTTCTCAGACTGGAGTAGAATGGTGAAGGCCGTAGCAAGACTCAAGCGCTGTGCAAGGAATATGAAAGGGCTGAAAGAAAGATCAGAGTCCACAACACTTGATGAAAGAAGAGATGCTGAAAAATTCATAATCCGCTTAGTCCAAGAAGAAGTCTTCAGGGAAAAAATCAAGGCTCTTAAGCAAAGGAAAGAGGTGAAGTCAAACCAGTCTTCCAGACTGCACAAATCAAGTCCATTTGTGGATGACCAGGATGTTCTGCGGGTGGGAGGAAGATTGACTCAGGCAGCACTCCATCCC
The DNA here is from genome assembly GCF_900700415.2 of Clupea harengus. NCBI lineage: Eukaryota > Metazoa > Chordata > Actinopteri > Clupeiformes > Clupeidae > Clupea > Clupea harengus. The sequence continues at coordinate 53,517 of NW_024879612.1, read as the reverse complement.
TATGTCAAGCACCCTGCCATTCTTCCTAAGGGACATCATGTTTCTCGTCTACTCATCAAGCATTTTCATGAACGGATTTTCCATCAAGGTCGTGGCATGACCATGAATGAGATCCGCTCTAATGGCTTTTGGATTCTGGGATGTAGCAGTGAAGTGTCCTCCATCATCTACAAATGCGTGAAATGCAGGAAGTATCGCAAATGCATTCAAGAACAAATCATGGCTGATCTACCGCCTGAAAGATTAGAACCTACCCCTCCATTTACATACAGTGGAATGGACTGTTTCGGACCATTCTATGTGAAGGATGGAAGAAAAGAATTGAAAAGATATGGCCTTTTGTTCACTTGCATGTGTTCGAGAGCTGTTCATATTGAAGTGCTGGATGATCTCAGTTCTGACGCATTTCTTAATGCGTTGCGTTGCTTCATTTCCATCCGTGGCAATGTAAGTCAGCTCCATAGCGACCAAGGCACTAACTTTGTCGGTGCGAAGAGAGAGTTCATGGAACTCATGAAAGGATTCACTCAAGAGCGCGTGAAAGAGCTAGGCTGTCGCTTCATCCTGAATCCACCTTCTTCCAGTCACATGGGAGGAGTCTGGGAGCGACAGATCCGAACAGTGAGGAGTGTCTTGACAGCCATCCTAGATCAGTCTGCCAGAACGCTGGACAGTTCTTCACTTAGAACTTTCATGTATGAAGCCATGGCAATCGTGAATAGTCGACCTTTGACCTCTGAACACATCAATGATCCACCAGAGCCATTAACGCCAAATCATATACTAACAATGAAGTCTGAGATTATAGCACCACCACCTGGAGAGTTCTCTAAAGAAGATCTCTATCTAAAGAAGAGATGGAAGAGAGTCCAATTTCTGGCTAATGAGATATGGACCAGGTGGAAGAAGGAGTATCTTTTGAATTTGCAACAAAGGAGTAAGTGGAATAAGAATCGCCGAGATGTAAAGGTCAATGACGTTGTCCTACTTCAAGATGACCTGGCACCACGGAACCGTTGGAAGCTTGCCAAAGTGGTTGAAGTCTTCCCAGGATGTGATGGGCGGGTCAGGAAGGTCAAACTTTTAGTCAGTGATGCAACACTAGACAGCAAAGGTACACGCACCACTAAGCCAGTATATCTAGAAAGACCCATACACAAAACAGTATCTTTACTTGAATCTGATTAAAGTGAAAGTTTAAAGTGTTTCTCAAATGCAAATTAAATGTTTTCATGTACTATGTGTGTTTTGATAACTATGTGAAGAATTATATGTGTGAACTAACCTTTGGGTCTTTAAGATCACACCTGGTGTGATGGTGGGAGTGTAATTGCAGTCACAAAAGTTTTAATTAGTTTCTCCACTATGTGGTATCTTGTGCTACTAAAGATGTTTGATGTACAGTATGTTTGACTCATTTTCCCAGAATGCATGTAACATGTCACTTCCTGTTGATAGTTGGATGAATGACTGGATGCCCGCATGAGGTCAAGTTTAGCTAGTATTAAGCTACTAGGTAAAGACGATACAAGCTGAAATATTTTCTCATGCTCTCTAAAGAACTGCAAGCTGTATGTCCCTCTTAGTCCACAAGCAGGCAAAAGTGGTATGTTACGTTTTGTTTGGTTATTATTTTAATAACATTTAAGATTGTTCTTGTGTGTATGAACGTATGATTGATTGCTGTATGTATTTTATTCATTTCTGTATAGTTCTACGGTGTATTGGTGTCTGTGTGTCAGCGCAATAAAGAACATCGGTGTTAAAGAACCTGGACCTTGGATGTGTGACTAAGGGCGGCATAACAATATTAATATTATTATATTCGAGATGCAACACAAATCTATCTGCTCTCCCAAGAACGAGCTGAGCTTTCATTGAAAAACCAATGCGGTTGTCTGCCTCTCCCGAGGCCCCGCGGTCTACTGGTACTCGTTCAAACAGGTAGACAAATCAAATAATAGCCTACACCTGTGTAGGTCCTCAACATAGCAGATATTTTAATACATTGAAATCCATGAATTCTGAAAATGGAATGTTATGCTCAAAATCACCGCCGACTGATGAAGTCAGGATGCATACGCCAGTTGAGTAATTGGCAGCTGGCCGCTCTGTCCATTCGCGCACCTCACAGTTGCGTATTGATCAGACAAGAAGACACGCTTATCAACTCGATTACTATTGATCAAAACAGAACGAGGGTTCGGCTGTAGCCTATACTTGAAACATACTATTGAGAACATATTCGCTGACATGCATTACACGCGTGATGAATTGTGGCTTAATGGTGTTTTGAGCCCTCACCGTCGACTTCAAGGTGGCAGCTGCCTGGAAGGCGCTCCTAGCTTGCCACTTTAGAGAAGACGTTGGTTTAAATTTGAGCAAGCAGCTAGCTAGCAGTTGTCGACACTTGGTTAAAAATCTAATTACGGTAGATTCATGCTAGCATTGCGCTAAATAATTAGACAGCTAACATGAATTAGTGGTGTTAACATTAAGTCAGTTATGTCCATATGAAAGGCACTCGTTGAGAAATTGAGCGGGAGAATAACGCGATTTGGTGAGGAAGGTCGCCTTCCGTAGTTGCGTTTACAGTTTAACTTAAACAAAGTTGAATTAGAAATGTTGTATTTCCACGAACAATAGTGCAATTACAATACCGTTATAATAAATGTCTTCATTTTTAATACATAACATACATAATCATGCCATGTTTGTTTTGTGCGTGTTTAAGTGAATAGACTGCAACTGACTACATTTACAAAGGTGGCGCACTTTAGATTACCGCTGCTGGGAGGGTATAAGGGAAAGGGGGTGTTCGTCTCAAAGAGATGGGAGGAGATGCGTACAGTGCGCCCAATTATGTATTAGTAATGAAACAAGAGGTGTTTCAGCATGACATATCAGCTGCTAAATAAAAAACTATGTGCCTGCGAGAAATTTGAAAAATGTTTGTAATGTTTATATTTGATATATCATTTAATATAGGCATATACAAAATTGTCCCACCAGCTAGCTGTTCGGTCATGCTTTACCCAGAATCGCCGCTCATTGTATAGTTTACTTTAAACCGTATTTTCACCCATAGTTCAAGCAAACCGAACCTCCCATCCGTTTGCAACGAACACCCACTTTCCCTTATACCCTCCCAGCAGCGGTAATCTAAAGTGTGTTTACCTTTGTAAATACGGTTTTAGGTTTTTACCCGCTATTTTACGCCTGAAACGGGCGCTATCCTGTTAGTAAATGAGGCCCTGAGATTCTTCTGAATGAAAAGTGCGTTACAAATAAAATTAATTATTATTTATTATTATTATTATTATTATTATTATTATGTAACACCTTTACAATCACCAACTTTGAATAACTAAACATAATAACTAAACATTAACTTTGCGACTCATGGAATCAATCATAATTTACCTCAATGTGTTTCCTGAGGTTGGATGGGGAGTTCTTAAAGGCCAATATCTCTGTAGCTTTAGGTAGGCATAGGAGGCATTTCATCCGGTATGAAGTAGAAGAATCGTTCACTCCAACATATTTAAACATGTCTTGCAAATATGGCCAGGGGTGTTGGTCTTCGTCGCCGTAGCTTGTTGAGGGAGTAGCTTCCATGTCTGCTTCCATCACGAAATCAGTCATTGTATGTAGTGGGAATCAAAAAACCGCCGGCTTTGAGAGCACTTGTTTGCAATTGACCGTTAGCGAAACGCCTCCCTATAACGGCCCTCGTCCAATCCTAGGACCACTGATTCGCCAAACCTGCGCGCAGTCTGTGTTCTACCACACAGTCTCCGACGTTGGTCTCATCACTCTCAAGATTCATTTTTTTTCTAAAGATGTTTTGATTTTGTAACGAGTAACGAAGGTTTCAGGGGAAATGTATCGGAGTAAAAGTATCAGTTTTCTTTGCAAAATGTAGCGAAGTAAAAGTAAAAGTAAACAGAAATATAAGTAGTAAAGTAAAGTACAGATACCCCAAAAAAATACTTAAGTACAGTAACGAAGTATTTCTACTTCGTTACTATACAACACTGCGAATAAGGCCTGCAGACTGATCAAAATAGTTAGAAGTTGCACCTTCATATTCAATCACAAAAATAAATATCGATTGAAATAACCCTGAAATGTCACGCTCTTACTCGCTGCTATACCATTGACCATTGATGTTGGACCTAATAAACTTCAGATCTACACATTCAGCCTCTTGAGTCTCGACTCTTGATTTGTGGAATTGTAAGATTGTTGCTAGTTTCGCCGCAACAACCAGCACTATATCTAACTTCACAAAAGTGTTGTTTGAAATGTGTTTGAAGGAATACTTTCCTACTTCGAGGAGCTTCCTACAATGCTTTACAGATAGCCAACGTAGTGGGACTGAAAACTATATCTAGACGTAAGGTGTAACGTAACTGACGTAACTGACGACCTTGACCTTGAAATTTCATTCATACATACTACTGAAATGCTCTTACACTCACTATTGAAACGCTCCCACGGTCACTACTTAAATTACTTTTATGAATACATGTGAAACGCTTGCACATCCTCATGTAAGAGTATACATACGTAACGTATACATACACATTTGAAACATTTATACAAATATATGTGAAACACCTGCACATGTATCTTTGTATGAATGTATAAGTGTTCAACGATATATATATATACTGCATTTTCATATGTGCACGCAAGTGTTTCAGATAGATACGTATAAATGTTTCACTTGTATGCATGTAAGCATTTCATATGTATGTGTATATCACACAGAGGTATGTATGTATGTATGCGTGTGTGTTTCTCATATGTATGTGTAAGTGTTTCAGACGAGTATGTATAATGTTTTATATATGAGCGTGCATAGTTTTACAGAGTATGTATGTATGTGTGAGTGTATCAGTAGTGAGTGTGAGAGCGTTTCAGTAGTGAATGTAAGAGTGTTTCATTAGTATGTGTGAGAGTGTCTCAGTAGTGAGTGTGAGAGTGTCTCAATAGTTATGTCCTAGACGGCCCCTCATATCAAACACTCTGATGCTCATGTTCATTAATTTTCATGCTTGAGGTAAAAATTATTTTCATAATTGAAATGAACTGTGCAGGTAAACAGGTACTGTGCCGGTAAACAGGATGTTTTCACGCAAATTCATGTAAATGTCAGAATGTTATACCCTTTAGCCTAGCACTTGCCACATCCACACAAGGTGTGTGTGTGTGTGTGTGCGCGTGCATGTGTGTGTGTGTGTGTGCGCGTGCATGTGTGTGTGTGTGCGCGTGCATGTGTGTGTGTGTGTGTAGCATTTTGCTAACTTGTATTAGCCCAGCGCGCACAGCGGCTGCTGTTCAGTTTTCACACGAGAAACTAATCTAGTGTGGAAGAAAATAGACCTCTGCAGCACCCATCCATTCATGGTGCCTGTTCTCTGTGGCTGCTACAGCTCAACCAGCCGCTATAATTATGTGACATTCAGATCTGGAAAAGGCTATGCTGTTGGAAATTATTCATGATATGGAGAAACATTTCAAGACCACAAAAATGATAGATTTATATTTGAAGTGTCAGGTAGTACCATTGGAGGAGAGTTTTTACAGCACAGCTCTTAGTAAAACGTAGGCACTTTCTGACAGTATGTAATATATATGTGAATACATAAAGAGATTATATAAGTATAAGTATATGTATTTGCATTGCATTCAGTTACATTCTTCATATGTATTCATGTGGAAATGGGTGTATGCTTTTTGAGACACAGCTCATGTGTTGAATTAAAAGAATACAAGAAATTTAATTAAACAGGCATTCTGCTGGCCCTCCATCAGAGGTCCTTCTTCCTCCTTCCCTGGTGAGTCAGCATCACACCATCTTGACTGTGATGTCACTGGGGTAAGCCCATCTGAATCAGCTTCTCCTTGATCTGCGGTTAGGGTTTTAAACATTAAAAAAACAATAAACAACTTTTATATGACTCAATCTGCAGATAATGACAGTTCTTTCTCACTGTGGGGTTGTTCATATGTCCGTCCTCATAGTTCAATCTGATAAAGTGATAATACTCTTAGATAGGCAAATGTGATCAGAGCTAGTCACCTGTTGAGCAATATCAGACAGGGAGAGCTCTCTCCCCCTTCCTCTCTAACCTTGCCATCCTCTTTCTCTCCCTGTTTCTGACTGATGGGTCAACCACCACTGCATGAGAGGTCATAGTTCAGTGCTCATCCTCCTGTAGAGGTCATTTAGATCTGGTCAGTCTGATCATGACCCTAACCCCTGTGCTTGTTCATCCAGCTTCTCATTGGCTTTCTTTTCTAACCCAAGAAGTTGTCTTCCTCATTGCATGTGCGAGGCACCTTTATGAAGTCTAGCAGTAAGGATGCTCTGGCCATTTCCCTCACACACGTGTCGTCACTATTCAGCATGCTGATCAGCTGGGACTGTCGTGTAGCTGTATATACACACACACACACACACACACGTCATGTAGCTGTATATACACACATGCACAGACACACACACACACACACTTCGTGTAGCTGTATATACACACACGCACAGACACACACACACACGTCGTGTAGCTGTATATACACACACACACACACAGACACACACAGACACGTCGTGTAGCTGTATATACACACACAGACACACACAGACACGTCGTGTAGCTGTATACACACACACACACACACAGACACACACACGTCGTGTAGCTGTATATACACACACGCACAGACACACACACACACGTTGTGTAGCTGTATACAAACACACACCACACACACACACACACACACACACGTGGTGTAGCTGTATGCACGTGCAGTTTGGGCCCCAGAATCCCCCATCCTCTCGCCTCTGGAAGATGATGCATCTGGTCGGGTGTTTATTTAGAGACATCTCACCACCTGTCTTTCTGTCCTTTTTGTGGAATGTGGCCATTTGTAAATAGGTGTTGAATTGTGGAAAAAGCCTCAAACGTCTCTGACTGCTTGCAGCTTCATGACCACGGGGAACAGTAAAGCACCAATCAGATCCATTCTAGTCAGAAACTGATGTGCTTCACTTGCTGCCTCCATTCTCCAGCAATGTAAAATTTGTGGTACCACACACACACACACACACACACACACACACACACACCCACACACACACACACACACACTTGATATTACCAAGTCTGTGCTTTCAGGCTGAGGCTCACGATTGATGACAGAGACACAGGAAGTGACCGCCCGAATTCATCTCCGGTCGTAACCGATGGCAACAACCTCACTTTGGGGAGAGAGGTTTTCATAGGTTGCCTTGCAGACCTTTATGTTTTTTTCACATGATCTAATCCTTCTATTAAAGTGTGTGTGTGTGTCTGTGTGTGTATCTGTGTGTGTGTGTGTGTGTGTGTGTGTGTGTGTGTGTGTGCTTTATAAAATAAAGCTGGCCTATTTATCTATTGCTCTCTCTCTCTCTCTGTCTGTCTGTTTCTGTCTGTCTGTCTGTCTGTCTGTTCGCATTCACCTTTGTACGTTTGTAAGTGTAACTGTAAATACATACATGAAAATAAAAATGTGCTATCTAGCTAGTCAGGCCTCCACATTCCTCAAATCAACCTTCATCTACGCTCTGGTACTGTAATGCTCTCAGGCAAGGCCTGTTTAAAGTCATCATTCTCACCATCTGTTCTGCATGCGTTTGGTCTCCCTGCAGGCCGGGACAAGCTTACCTGCCAGCTGACCTGTCTAAGTTCCACCCCAAAGGAAATGTCAACCTGGGCGTCTGTGGTGTGGAGCGCCCCCCTCAGGCCATCAGAGCCACTGCACTCAAACAAAAACACACAAATAAACACAGGATGAAAAAGGTAAGTTTATTCCTTCCTTTAGTCTACCATTTCGAAATCAGGATCTGAATCTAAATCTACAGGATTTTCCGACGCTGTATAATGTGTGTGTGTGAGTTCAAGTTTGTGTTCATGTGTACACTTGTGTGTGTGTGTGTGTGTCAGAGTGGATCTGGTCCTGACGTCTGTAGGCCTCCAGTAGGCCTCCTTCAGGCCTACACCTTGACAAGCCCAGCCAGTCAGCTCAGCTTCCACATCCCTCCTGAGGAACTAAACTACAGGTACCTGGACATTATATACATTTACATTAAATCATTTTTCACCCTCTCATTATATACATTCACATTAAATCATTATTCTATTAAGTCTATGAAAACAGTATAATCTACAGGGTACCCTATAAACGTTCAGAAGAGTAAAAGCAAAGTACATTCAGTTTTTCTTTTCAGCTTTTGCTGTTTTAGACCTTGAAACTGGCTGTGTCTCAGACCCCATTTCTCGCTGGTGATGAAGACTACGTCCACAAAAGGCCTGATTGTCCACATCCGTGGGAAACAAAATGGGGCCCACGTGACTCTTTATATGACCAGTGGCAAGATAAGGCTGATGGTTGGGAATAGGATCATCCATTACCATAAGAAGATAAATGACAACCACTGGCACAAGGTATGCAGGGTATTCCAGTGGGTTGAGGAAGTTAAGATGAGGAATTGCAGTTTGAGGCACACTGGGTAACATTTTAAATATTCATAACTGTCTGTCAATATCAGCCAATGACTGTGAAAAGCATGGACAGCATAAGCTTATTTCAAAAGTGAAGCAATCGAAAGAAACTGAAGAATGTAGATTTAACCAAAAATGGGTCGGTTCTGGGCGGACTGAACAGATATTCTGTTTATCATACATGCTCTGGCTCCAAAAAGTACTTACTGCGTAGAATCTGACTCCAGTTTTAACATACAACACCCCTAACTTTGATACATTCTGGCTTAATTTCTGTGTGACGGAAGGGCATGCCGCATGAGTCCATAATATCCATGTTTTTCAACAGTCTTCAATACCAGAATCAGAATAATTATCCGCATTTTAAGGCACAGTTCCCTGACCACCAATTCACCAGGTTTCAAAAAAAAGTTTACAGCTTAAGAAGACATTGGGCCGACGTGAAGTTCCCCCAAAAAGTTTTGTGTCCATGTTACTTTGAATCTCCATAGTAAGGTTATAATCGCCATAAACATATATACATTTGCATATGTCTATGGTAATCTATGCTAGACGCTCACTTTTATTGTGCTCCCACAGCTTGTGCACTTTGAAAATATTAAGAAGGAATCTAAACTATCGAAATAGTGCTTCTTTAACTACTAATTATTGACCATCGTTGAGAGAAATGGAACAAAATCTGCAAATAGCCTACAAATCAAGTAGGGAGTCAGTCGGTTTTTTATAGTTGGTTTCAAATATGTGCATAGAGAAACATAACCTTGAACAGTGCAATTGACAATAAAATGTAATTTCACAAACAAACACTTCTGATACAGAAGACAATGGTAAATGTCCCAGCCGGAGGACTTCGACAGGACAGGTCAGACTGTCAGGATCAGAGATAGAGCTAAACCATCACTCTTCAGTTTCCCGACTCATCTCCAAATGATGATTGTGTATATTTAAAAAAAAAGTTTCGTCTCCATTTTACTTAGAATTTCGATAGGCTAGAATCGCCATATAGCCTACATACGAACATACATGTATATATGTCTATGATAATCGCTGCTAGATGCTCACTTTTACATTTTTTGGTAGATATACACAATTTGAAATATACTGGACACAATCATCATTTGGAGATGAGCTAGCTAGCCAGCTTACAGTCAGATTCATAATGTCAGTCGCTCAGCCGAAACGCAGGTGTTTTGTTACAATGTGTCGGGCTGGGAGTTTCAGGAAAAGATACATGGCAATACGTTGTTTACCATCGTCTTCTGTATCAGAAGTGTTTGTTCGTGAAATTACATTTTATTGTCAATTGCACTGTTCAAGGTTATGTTTCTCTTTGCGCATATTTGAAACCAACTATAAAAAACGGACTGACTGCCAGTGTCTCACTACTTGATTTGTAGACTATTTGCAGATTTTGTTCAATTTCTCTCAATGATGGTCAATAATTAGTAGTTAAAGAAGCACTATTTTGATAGTTTAGATTTCTTCTCAGTATTTTCAAAGTGCACGAGGAGTGGGAAGCACAAGAAAAGTGAGCGTCTAGCAGCGATTATCATAAACATATGCACATGTATATATGTCTATGGCGATTAGCCTTACTATCGAGATTCAAAGTAATATGGAGACAAATCTTTTTGAGGGAACTTCACGTCGATCATAAACCCTTGAATATAAAAATGACGAAAATGCGAAATGTAAACGCTATAGTAATTTTTATACAGAAAAACCGCAGATCCACCGTTCTTGCGTTTGTTTTACAGGACAGCTGGTCCCAGTCCAATATGGCGGCGACGTAACTCGTCACGGCAACGGGCTGAAGCAGTCAAGAAGGGGTCTAGGCATAGACATATATACGTATGTAGGTATATATGTCTATGGGTCTAGGTATATATGTCTATGCCGGAGCCTCTGCATGGGTTGTACCATGCGAGGAAGTTCTCCCCTCCCAAATAGAGTTGGTTGGGTCCATAGCCCGTCTTTTCCAAAAAGTTTTCTCAGATAGGATACCGATAGCTGGGCCGGCCCTACCGCAACGATAAGCGTCAGGGAGGATGGATGGGAGAAAGAGGCCAGGAGGGGCTGAAAAAGCCAGGTTGAAAAAAAAGAAAGACACTGGAGTAGGATGCTGCCAAATGTGCCAAGCTTACCGATTTATTTTCAAGAAGACAAACACAAGTGGCAACTGGTAAAGAGAGACATGGGCCTAATGATTAGCAACGTAACTATTCGGCTAACGTTGTAGCGTTGTTTAATATCGTTGTAGCGTTGTCAACCTATTCGCAAGCAAAATATTAAATTGAATTAAAATATTACTGTGCCATTGTGTCCATTTAATACGCTCACAGTACAACCTCATCATAGATGCTTATCATGTCATTGGGTTAGCATATAAGTTTCTGTTGACTTTGTCCATCACACAGGTTGCATGTGAGAGAAGCTTCTCAACCTTAAAATTTGTGAAGAATAGGACAACTTGGAGGCTTTCATATGAGGGGCCGTCTAGGACATAACTATTGATACACTCTCACACTCACTACTGAGACACTCTCACACATACTAATGAAACACGTTTACATTCACTACTGAAACGCTCTCACACTCACTACTGAAACACTCACACATACATACATACTCTGTAAACCTATGCACGCTCATATATAAAACCTTATACATACTCGTCTGAAACACTTACACATACTAGGGATGCACGATAATATCGGCACGACATCGGTATCTGCAGATAAAAGCTTCAAAACTTAATTATCGGCATCTGCAGATATGAAAATTTCTGCCGATGTACCTGGCCGATAAGGTGACGTTCAAATTATGCGCACGGGAAGCAAATGTTTTGGTTACTATGAGCGCCAACAACGTAATTCAACACGTCGGATGTTGACATGCTATTTTTCAGGAAACTTTTCAGGAGATGGAAGAGGAGACGACAGCTTGGCCGTAACGTAGGTTGCATGCATTGATGCAGACCACTCGCGTGCAAAGCTTTGCAACATTACCTGTCGCGCGCTAATAGAAGTTAATAAGTTGCTAGTTAGCTAGACAACACTAGCTAGTTAGCTTGCATGCTACGTGACACCAGCGAAGTTGATGATCTCATTTGACGGGATGTGAAACGTTATGTCACGAGCCCACGCTATCTGTACATGGCTTACTTTTGCATATATGGAATTTATATAGCTAACTTGGCAATAACCTTACATAGATTAGTCTAGAAATCCTAGAAGGGATGTTATGAAACTGGAAGTCAGTTAACCAACGTTAGCTTGCCAAGTTAGCCAAGTTGCATTTCCAAAGTGTAGTTGTTCAAGTTCAAGGAGGTACTGTTCAAGTATGAACATTGTGACGTGAAAAAATAAATCTGCAATATTTGAAATCATTTCAATAGTTTTCATGAGTGAATGTCTATTTCTAAAATGATAAAAATCAAGTTTTGAATGTCCTGTATCTACAGCAATACCCTATCATAATAACAGATTCATTCTAGTACAGGAGAGACTTTTCAATAATTAAAAAGCAGAGGTGTATATATCGGTATCGGCATCGGCAATCGGCCAAAATGAGCTTGTAAATATCAGCATATCGGATATCGGCTAAAATTCAATATCGTGCATCCCTAACACATACATATGAGAAACACACACGCATACATACATTTACATTTACATTTAGTCATTTAGCAGACGCTTTTGTCCAAAGCGACGTACAAGGGAGAGAACAGTCAAGCTAAGAGCAATAAAAAAGCATGGTGTAACAATAAATACTACTTTACATGAGAATTAGAAAAACAACAACCTAGAAAAGAGGAAAAAGAAGTGCAGGAATGTAACTGCTGAAGTGCAAGTTAAGCGCTAGTCAGGTGCCAGTTAGGAGGGGAGGTGCTCTCTGAAGAGTTGGGTCTTCAAAAGCTTCTTGAAGGTAGAGAGGGACGCCCCTGCTCTGGTAGTACTAGGCAGTTCGTTCCACCAACGTGGAACTACAAATGAAAATAGTCTGGATTGCCGTGCTTGCACGGACGGCAGTGCCAAACGACGCTCACTAGACGAGCGCAGCGTCCTGGGTGTAACATTTGCCCTTACAAGAGCATTTAGGTAGGTGGGAGCAGAACCAGTAAGCACTCTGTAGGCAAGCATAAGTGACTTGAACTTAATGCGAGCAGCTACTGGCAGCCAGTGGAGCTCGATGAGTAGCGGGGTGATGTGTGCCCTTTTCGGTTGGTTGAACACCAGACGCGCCGCCGCGTTCTGGATCATCTGTAGTGGTTTCACCACGCAAGCCGGCAGGCCCGTTAGGAGGGCGTTGCAGTAGTCAAGGCGGGAGCTCACCAAGGTTTGCACCAGCAGCTGGGTGGAATACTGGGTTAGGTACGGCCTGATTTTGCGGATGTTGTATAGCGCAAAGCGGCACGACCTGGAGACAGAGGCGATGTGGGCCGTGAAGGTCAGTTGGTCATCAATAATGACCCCGAGGTTTCTTGCTGTTTTGGATGGAGCAAGAGATAAAGAGTCAGTATTGATCTTGATGTTGTGGTGGATGACCTGTTTGGCTGGGAAGACCATCAGTTCCGTTTTGGCCAGGTTCAGCTGAAGGTGGTGATTTTTCATCCATGTGGATATATCAGCGAGACAGTCCGAAATCCGCGCCGAGACCGTGGTGTCCTCAGGAGGGAAAGACAGAAACAGTTGAGTATCATCGGCATAACAGTGGTAGGAAAAACCATGCGAGCGGATGATAGGGCCCAACGAGGTGGTGTAAATGGCAAAGAGAAGTGGTCCCATCACCGAGCCTTGGGGCACCCCAGTGGTGAGGCGGTGAGGTACAGACAGCTGACCTTGCCATGACACGTTGAACGAGCGCCCAGTGAGGTAGGATTCAAACCAGGAGTGCGCATTGCCAGAAATGCCCATACTTGACAGTATGGACAGAAGGATGCGGTGGTTGACTGTATCAAACGCAGCTGATAAGTCAAGCAGGATGAGAGCCGAGGATTGAGCTGCTGCTCTAGCTGTTTTTAAGGCCTCCATTACAGACAACAGGGCTGTTTCGGTGGAGTGACCGCTTTGGAATCCACACTGGTTCGGATCGAGGAGATTGTTCTTTGACAGGAACTCGGTGACCTGTTTGGAAGCTGCCCTCTCAATGGTTTTAGATAGGAGCGTGAGAAGTGAGACCGGTCGATAGTTTTCCACCTGAGTGGGATCGAGAGACGGCTTCTTGAGCAGCGGCGTTACCCGAGCCACTTTGAAAAGAGAAGGAAATGTTCCAGAATTAAATGAAGCATTAATCACCTGTGTTATTGCCGGTAAGACGGCAGGCGATATGGCTTGAAGGATGTTGGATGGGATGGGGTCCAGCGGGCATGTAGTTGGACGGCTACCTGTTAGGATTTTGGAGACCTCACTCTCGCTGAGAGGGATGAAAGAAGGAAAAGATGAGCTATTGACGGTTGCGCCCTTAGGGGAGGGGGACAGTTGGTCGAACTGTTGCCCGATGGCTGCCACTTTCTCTGTGAAAAAGGAAGCAAAGTTATCAGCAGTGAGGTTAGTAGCTGGGGGGGAGGAGGAGGGTAGAGCAGAGTTTTGAAGGTGGAGAATAGTTTCCGAGCGTCAGTTGCACCGTTGATTTTGTCATTGAAAAAAGTCTTCTTAGCAGCAGTGATGCTGGATGAGAAGGAGGCCAGCAGTGTCTGGTAGCTTGCAAGATCGTCCAGCGCGGCAGATTTGTGCCACTTTCTCTCAGCCGCTCTGAGATTGGAGCGCTGCGTTCGGAGGGTATCACTCATCCACGAATGAGACTGGGTAGATCGAGCAGGTCTGGTGGAAAGTGGACACAAGCTGTCCAAGCATGAGCTCAGAGTGGAGCAGAGAGCTTCTGTGGCATCATTGACACCTAGTGAGGAGAAAGTGGATAAAGGTGGAAGAGCAGAAGAAACCAGAGAGGAAAAGTGGGTGGGAGAGAGGTTGCGGAGGTTGCGCCGGAACGAGACCATCGGAGGGGGGACAGAGGGTTGCTCAATGAGCCGAACATCGAAGCGAATGAAGAAGTGGTCCGAGCAATGCAGAGGGGTTACCGTTAGGTTGTCCGTGGTGCAGTTCCGAGCAAGGATGAGGTCAAGTTCTTTTCCTGCTTTGTGAGTTGGAGGAGTGGGGACCTGTTGTAGGTCGAACGAGTGAACCAGGGTTCGAAAGTCAGCTGAGTTGGGATTGTCTAGGTGGATGTTCATGTCGCCAAGGATGAGTGTTGGACACTCCTGCTCAGGGATGGATGACAGCAGGGTGTCCAGCTCATGGACGAAATCACCCTGTTGTCCTGGTGGACGGTAGATAACAATCACATAAGTTTTAACAGGAGCAGTTACCATAATTGCATGATATTCAAAGGAGGCATACCTGTTTGAAGGCAGCAGTGGAGTGAATTTCCAGTTGTCTGAAATCAGCAGCCCCGTCCCACCTCCACGACCAGATGGCCGGGGAGTATGGGAGAAGGCATAGTTGGTGGAGAGTGCTGCCGGGGTAGCATTGTCTTCAGGTGTGATCCATGTCTCCGTGAGAGCTAAGAGCCCTAGGGAGAGGTGGTTGGCATAACCTGAGATGAAATCAGCTTTCTTGACTGCAGACTGACAGTTCCACAGGCCAACAGAGAAAGAGGTTACAGTAGATGAGGTTTGTTGAAGTGAGCGGAGGTTACCCAGGTTGCGCTGCCGTCTGCTGCGCTGTGATCTTTTTTGACAACCAGTGACAACAGAGATGCTACTGTGACACATGGCTATGGCAGAGTCAAAATGAAAAAAAGTTTACCTTGTTTGTGAACCTTGTTTCGGTGGACTTGTGCAGGTAGACTTGTACGTCTTTACCCAAAAAGGTCTTTACCCAAAAAGGGCTGAGCACGAGGGCTGACACTTCAGCGGCAGCCCTATGGAAGTAGCATGCTGATTGCACCCAGCTGAAGGCCCTCCCAGATCTTGATTACACAAAAGTGGCTGATTGTTGGAGGTGTGGCTTGACAAACCAGCCAGTGAGTGAAACTAACTTGGCAAACAGGGTAATTGCCAAGATAGTGCAAATTCAGAGTAATCCAAGTAATCTAAGTACAATTTAACTAGCAAAGCAGTACATAACTACACACACACAGTCCTTAAAGCCCTCTAGCTTTCTCTGAAGTAATTAAGACTGTAGTAAGCATACCTCTGTGTCATCTACACATACATATGAAATGCTTATATGCATATGTGACGTACAAACATTTATATTTTATTTCTACCTCATTGTATCTTTGTTTTCTTTGATTATATATGTTATTTTGTCATGTGATCGATGGGTGTTGGTTGGGACACTGTTTGATTAAAACTTTTAGTTTGACGCATTAAGAGGTCAACGGGGTTCAAAAGAGGATATAGAATTCCCGGAAAGATGGTGACGGGCAGAGTGAGACGGTCGGTGTTTGGGCCAGATGCTTGGGAGAGACGCGAGACGGTCGGCGTTTGTAACACATGCCTGAGAGACGCGGAGACGCTCAACGTTTTGGGCCACAGGCCTTTGAGTCACGGAGCCTGCGGCGTTTCATTGACGCCGGTTTTTCCTTTCACATACGGACCGTCGGAGTTTTAAGGTGCGCTCATACAGACCGTGAGAGTTTTGTTTTTGTTTTGTTTATGCCACGGTCCAACGGACAGAGTTCAGTGCCACACGGATTACAACATGCTTTTCTTTGAATGGACATACTATCGCAAAACAGACGATCGAAATGGACACTGGACAATGGCACATTGGGTGGGCTGTATTAGTTTAGGTATACATGGAAAATTGTTGAGATTTTGTTTGTTTTGAAAATAGAACTGCTGAAAAGATACATTTGAGTTGATCCGTTATTGTGCTGGCAACATACATAAGGAATATACGTAACACATACAAGTGAAACATTTATACGTATCTATCTGAAACACTCATGCATGCACATATGAAAATGCATATATATATATACAGTATATATTGTTGAACACTTATACTTTCATAACTGAATCTCTTGCATACGATTACAAAGATAGAAAAAGTTTAGATACATGTGCAAGTGTTTCACATATATAAATGTTTCAAATGTGTATGTATACGTTTTTCAGTTATATGTACTGTATGTATGCTCTTACATGAGGATGTGCAAGCGTTTCACATGTATTCATACAAGTAATTTCAGTAGTGAGTGTAAGAGCGTTTCAATAGTGAGTGTAAGAGCGTTTCAGTAGTATGTATGAATGAAATTTCAAGGTCAAGGTCGTCAGTTACGTCAGTTACACCTTACGTCTAGATATAGTTTTTAGTCCCACTACGTTGGCTATCTGTAAAGCATTGTAGGAAGCACCTGGATGATCCTCGAAGTAGGAAAGTATTCCTTCAAACACATGTAACAGTATGTAATATATATGTGAATACAGAAAGAGATTATATAAGTATGAGTGTATGTGTTTGCATTGCATTCAGTTACATTCTTTATATGCATTAATGTGGAAATGGGTGTATGCTATTTGAGACACAGCTCATGTGTTGAATTAAAAGAAAATAAGAAATAGAATTAAACAGGCATTCTGATGGTCCTCAATCAGAGTTCCTTCTTCCTCCTTCCTCCTTCCTCCTTCCCTTCCACCATCTTGACTGTGATGTCACTGGGGTGGCCCATCTGAATCAGCTTCTCCTTGATCTGCAGTAACCAATCAGACAAGTCTGCTATGGCTCCATCTCATACTATACAATGGGATGTTCTTCACAATGTATGGGTATTATTACAAAGAGTCTGTAACACTCTGTGGCAATTCCAATGTCACTTTGGACAAAAGCATCTGCTAAATGTATTTATAGATGTAAATTAATTAATTGAGTATATGATTTCATCTATAACATATATGTAGGTACACTGGAATTCGTCCATTGTGGTTGACTTTAATCAGTAACTTGCGTGTGATTTCATCCGGAACCTCCGTAAAACTTTCCCTATCGTAAAACGGCAACCTGATGGCAGCACCTCTTTGACCTCCTCTCACCTCAGGCATCGCCTGCACACGGTGAAGAACTACTCTCTTTGTTCTCTCGCAACAAAGACAACTCACTTTTGTCTTACGGCCGACACCCGCCTAAGATCTCTCAGTCAACGAACTGCTCAGTGAGACGAAGTAAGTTTAGCGAAAGCAGCTAACAATAGACCTGCTAGCTAACTCTACACAACGGGAACAGAAGGCAAACTGCAACGTTCTGAGCGATCAAATCCTCCGACCTAAACTGCAGTGAAACCAAGACGTCACAGCAAGGACAACTTTCTTCAACTACGACAGCATCATCTCTTCTCTGCCTCATCTATATCAGATCAGCACACCTTTTCCCAAAGGACTGGTAAACTCTGACATTAACTGGGCATTTAGCTATCCTAGCTATTCACAACCTGGCTAAGCATAAGACTGTTTACATGCCATTGTTCATGTGTTTCATATGTTTTGCTAATGAACGTAACTGTTTATATATTTTCATTGTTAGTTGGTAGTTGGCTTCACCACACCATCTAAGGGTTATCATTAGGATTGCTTCTCAGACACATCGAGTCTTGCATGCATCACTAACCATTTCCCTCTTCTAACATGGCATCTAAATCACGCACGATTACATATACATTGGCCTTCACATAGCCACACACGCGAAGAGAATACTTGAACTTCGCGCTGCATATAGGCTCGTCCTTGTTCACATCACATGTATGTTCGCGTACGTGCACACACATGCACGGTGATCAAACAAAGGAACACACACACACATTCTTTCTGGCGCGCTCCTAACAGCGCAACCCCGAGCCCACCGGCTCACACGCACACACACACACATCCCAACATTCCTTCCATTCATTGGTTAGTTACATTTAGCTAGATTACATATTGTGTGTTATTTTCTTATCATTGTGTAAATAAATACTTTGATTTATATACGCTGGTTTATTTAATGTTACACAAGAATGGACGTTGCCAACCTCTTCTATTCAGAATTCTAATAACCTTCAACCATACTATTAGTAAGGTAACTTTGGTTGTAGTTATTAATTTAATTATCAATCAGAGTTCCAAATTGATAGTATAATATATTTTATGAGACTGATATATTTAACGAGACTGATTTGTGGATTATCTTTACTTTGACCACCGTGGAGGACCCTACACTTTGTGTGGCGCCCCCTAGGTGTTCAACTTAATTGATCTGCCTTTGTGTTGAATGGTTGATGCCTGTCTAATCGGATGAGATTACCAACATATTGTTGCTGTTGCAAGGACAGCACCAGTGTGTCTTGGTGGCCCTCGCAAAGACGGTATCACAATTTACACACAATTGCACCCACATTCACCCGGCTCCTGCTCACAGGGTAAGTTACCTACATAGTCTGGTACTCCCATGTGAGGCTGGTACCAATTTCACCTACATATACATTGATTCATTTAGAATATGATTTTATTAAAAGCAACTTGTTACATAGTTTTCCATCAGTATTTATTCCATGAACTTGGCGTTGCTAGCACCCTGCTCTACCATTGTAGCTACTAGAAGCAGAGAAGTTTGTTTCCTGGGAACTAAACCCCACGTCTCTGTGTTTTACGAACACTGCATTGAGCAAAAGCATTGGAAATAATGTTTTTTTATAAACATTTTAAACATTAAATACGCAATAAACAACTTTTATTTGACGCAAAGCAATCTGCAGATAATGACAGTTCTTTCTCACTCTGGGGCTGTTCATATGTTCGTCCTCATAGTTCAATCTGATAAAGTGCTAATACTCTTAGATAGGCACATGTGATCAGAGCTAGTCACCTGTTGAGCAATATCAGACGGGGAGAGCTCTCTCTGGAGGACAACCTTCAGCCTGATCCTCTGCTGGAAGCGTGTCTTGGGTTCTGTGTGAAATGAACAGAGGGCTTCATATTAACTTACACAGGAACAGCAGAGATTGCACTGCTTATTCTAACTGGGTTAACCTTTCAGATAACTGAGATGAATTCTACACCCCGTACCTCTGCTAAGAACACTTTCTGTGTGTGCAACTTCCAATAACAAAAATGTATTCCTCACATTTATACTTTATCTAAGTGAGATGAATTCTCCAATATGGATGTCCATTGTCAGTAATTTTAGCAATCAAATTGCTTATTTTGCCTTTGGAAACATAGGCCTACTTGACTAACTATTTCCTAGAACCCAGATCATGGGGGGAATGAGGTAACGTTAATGTCTTAAAGCAACATTACGTAAAATTTTACCTTAAAATAACAGCTTCAAAATCATTTTGGTGATACACTAGCTTGTAATACGGAGAATGGCACCTGTGCCACTGCCACAGTATGCCTGGTATTGCACTATGTAACTTTGGGGTACAGGATGCGAGAACTACTTAATGCTTTATGTCACCACCTCAAGCACCAACATCTAGACCCATCTGCTAGCTATAATAGGAAGCTAGCGCAGTATTCTCTGTATGGACATTATGGCAGAGGTGACGAAGAAACCCAAGAAGAAGTTGTCAGAAAAGAGGATGAGAAAAAGAGAGAGTTTTTCATCATAAACATCCCTGCCAATGTTAGTTAGGAAAGAATGTGACATAAGCTGTAACCTTATTGGTGTCATCCCTGTGTCACAGAGATTTGTAGTTTTTCCAGATGCCCAAAGTCATCGATCTCAGTCCTGTCTCAGGCTAGCATCCAAATAAATTAATTTCACGTCAAAAAGTTTGTTCAGTCTTGGTCAATCTCACGCCAATAAGCCTTGGAAGTTTGCAACCTTTAAAAACCTAACTCAACTAGCTTGTAATAAATTGCACTGTCCGATGTATTTTAAACATGTTGCCAACAGCATTTTATTAGATTACACATCCTCCACATTCGAACGCTTAGAAAACGATGTATATGGACTGAAAATGCAAGCAGTATTTCAGCAAAACTAAAATTTGTCATTCTTTTTTTGTTATTCTTTGGTTAAGCTAGCGTCCACCTCCGATGTCACAATACATAGAACTATGCAGAGTCTATATTGTGTAATATATATAGCCGTTGTCGGTTCCATATCCTTCAGCTTGTCAACAAATACACGTGTACACTGTCCAATAGGGGGTCTTGAAGGGCAATTTGTGTTTACAACAGTGGTGTAAAAGTAAGCTACACTCCGCAACTTAAGGGGGAGCTCAGTAGCAAAATACTGTATATAAATTCTCGCATAATGAGGCTTTAACAAGAGGAGAGCAGACCACTGCTCCATTCATGTCTATGGGAATGTCACAGGATTTCATCAATTAAGACCCCCTTGTTTCTCTCTGTGGTTAGGAACTTTATTGTGATTCCCAGACTCTTGAATTCCTGAGACCCATTCTGACCCTTTTCAATGCGTTACTTTGTAGAGAACAAAGTTTATTTCAAGTCTGCACCAAGCTTGTGGGGTCGAAGCATTAACACATTGTGTACTTTCTGAACTGTGTCGTAGGCCTACTGCCTAAATTCCGTATTAATCTACCATTCCACTCAAGACTGCCTGGTTTTTAGATACAAAAATAAGAATTTGACCTCAGAGGATAACGTAGTACATTAGAATTTAAGAAAAAGCACAATAGTAAATACCAAATAATTTAAAATGATACAAACACACTAAAAAGACATGTATGAAGGTATGAAGGAAAATCTAACAATACACAGTAATGTGATCTGACAAACTAGACTGAAACAAAAGAAGTGTTCTTGGTTTGAACATTGCTTACTTGGAGTGGTTGGAGCAGGGTTAGTTAAATCACTTACTTGGAGTGGTTGGAGTAAGGTTATTTACAGCAGCAGGAATTGTTGCAGTTGTTACATCTTTGTGGCGTATGGAGATATGTTTTAGATAATAGATATTAGAGGTGAAAATCTTTTCCCAGGGGAAACAATGGTGAATGTAAAATGGACACAAACAAACTATAGTAACTATATCAGAAAAGAGACATTTACCTGTACAATATGCAAAATCGCAGTTATTAGGGGCCACTAGTTTGTAAACGGTGTAGTTTCCTGGACACGCTTTCACCTGGATGGATGGTAGTTTGTAATCACAGCAGCGAGCCCCACACACCTCTCTGGTCACAATGCCATCTTCTGGGCGAGGGTGTGGACCAATCAGCCTGATAGGATGAGTGGTACCGCAGCGATAGTAAGGCACACACACGTTAGGCATCAGAACACTCGCCCCCTGGTGGAACATGCGGTACCAACCCTGCCACTGGACGTGATTGTCACACCTTGTCACTGACCGGTCCAGGTTGGAGGTGGCCCTCCAGGTGTCGTTCAACACAGTGTACATGTCACAGGGGTCACTCTCGTTTTTTAAGGTGTGTAGAACTATTATGGGATTCAAAGAAGCACACACACACACACACACACACACACACAAACACACACACACGCACACACACACACACACGTAGTAATAGTCATCACTCCCAGTTTTTAATCACCTCCATTTCTCCTGCTCTAGGCTGGGCCAAGTCCATGCAGAGTCACCTGTTATCTGGCTTGCATGTCTGAAAGCATTACATCACCGAATATGCCCTATGATAGAACTCCTCCAAACAGCTCATAGAATCATGAACAATTGATGATACATCGTCTGAAACCCTGTGAAATGTACTAACCCTTTAAGCCCTGTGAAATGTACTAACCTTTTAAGCACTCAAATGTTTCCTTCTTTTTTTGTTATTCTTTGGTTAAGCTAGCGTCTACCTCCGATGTCACAATACATAAAACTATGCAGAGTCTATATTGTGTAATATATATATATGTATATATAGATGTTGTCTTTGCCGGTTCCATATCCATCAGCTTGTCAACAAATACATGTGTACACTGTCCAATAGGGGGTCTTGAAGGGCAATTTGTATTTACGACAGTGGAGTAAAAGTGAGCTACCCTCTGCAACTTAAGGGGGAGCTCAGTAGCAAAAAGTATCAATTCTGGCATAATGGGGCTTTAACAAGAGCAGAGCAGACCACCACTGCTCCATTCATGTCTATGGGAATGTCACAGGATTTAATCAATTAAGACCCCCTCGTTTCTCTCTGTGGTTAGGAACTTTATTGTGATTCCTGAGACCCATTCTGACCCTTTTCAATGCGTTACTTTGAGGAGAACAACGTTCATTTCAAGTCTGCACCAAGGTCGTGGGGGTCGAAGCATTTACACATTGTGTACTTTCTGAAGTGTGTCGTAGGCATATTGCCTAAGCATTTACACATTGTTTACTTTCTGAACTGTGTCGTAAGCCTACTGCCTAAGTTCTGTATGAATCTACCATTCCACTCACGACGGTTTTTAGATACTAAAATAAGCATTTGACCTCAGAGGATAACATATTACATTAGAATTTAAGAAGAAGTACAATAGTAAATACCAAATCATTTAAAATGATACAAACACACTAAAAAGACATGTATGAAGGTATGAAGGAAAATCTAATAATACACAGTAATGTGATCTGACAAACAGGCCATAGACTGAAACAAAGGAATTGTTCCTGGTTTGAACATCACTTACTTGGAGTGGTTGGAGCAGGGTTAGTTACAGCAGCAGGAATTGTTGCAGTTGCTGGATCTGCGTGGCGTATGGACATATGTTTTAGATAATAGATATGAGAGGTGGAAATCTTTTCCCAGGGAAAAAATGGTGAATGTAAAATGGACACAAACAAACTATAGTGCTTATATCAGAAAAGAGCCTTTTACCTGTACAATATCCATGATTGCAGTGAAGAGGGTCCACTAGTTTGTAAACGGTGTAGTTTCCTGGACACGCTTTCACCTGGATGGATGGTGATTTGAAATCACAGCAGCCCACCCCACACACCTCTCTGGTCACGATGCCATCTTCCGGGTGAGGGTGTGGACCAATCAGCCGGAGAGGTATATAGGTACCGCAGCGCCCGCGAGGCACACAATCGTTAGGCATCAGAACACTCGCCCCCTGGTGGAACATGCGGTACCAACCCTGCCACTGGACGTTATGGTCACACCTTGTCACTGACTGGTCCAGGTTGGAGGTGGCCCTCCAGGTGTCGTTCAACACAGTGTAGTTATGACAAGGATCACTCCCCTGAGCTGATGTGTCTTGAGGGGTCTGTAGAACTAATATGGGTTTCAGATAAGTGTGCACACACACAGACACACACACACACACACAGAGACACACACACACACACACACACACACACACAGACACAAAAATACACTACCAGGGGTCGGTTTCACAAAAACACACTCCATAAGCAAAAACAGAACAGTATTGCATTCCTAAAACCACATAAAGTATATTAAGCATCTCAGATATGAATAACATTACAAATACATTTCCAAGAAATGCATGGACAAACATTTTAATAAAAAGGGCTTGACAAGTCTTACTCATGGCCACCAGGGGGAGGCATAACGACAGTGGATTCATCTTCATCATCTTTTTTGTTTTGTTTTTGTTAATTCCCCTGATCACTGCACCTATAAAAGCATAAGGAAGACATTATTGAAACATTCATACTTGTGTGATTTAATTTCTACACTACTATACCATGCAACTTTTTCCACGTTTGACAGTAGAAATGGACATCGTTTGAGTTCTACCTGCAAACATGAAGTGGTAAAAACAAGGTCATTTTGAAAAAGACATGGATCTGAACCTTTCATGGAAGGCCACCCCAAGAAATGATTTACTCACACAACAGGTCTAATAGGCAATCTTAAAAAAAAGTTTAAACAAGATGTTTATTTGTATAGCACAATTCATACACAAATGTCATACACATTACAAATGTGAAGATAGAAGTCGTAAAGTGCATTAAAACCGTAAGAAGACCATTGAAGGAATCAGAATTTAAGATTTAGAGTTAATAAGGATATGCCATAGTCAATAATTCAATGTATCCTATACCTAGTTGTAATTGTTACTTTTATTTGGAGATGTGTGAAATGTAAAACTTCTCATGTGTATTCTGGACCTTCCCTACATGAGTTGTGAGATAGCTCTCACTTCCTCCCCGGCCAGGGCATAGTATCTGAGGTGTCTCGGCCTCAGGCATAGATTTTGAGTTCTTTGATCATGGCTAGAGCTCTGACACTCCTGTGCTCTGTGTGAGCAAATGGGTCTTAGACTTCACGACTCCCAGGTAATAATTAGATACATATTCATGAAGGGATGGAGCTATGGGGTGACACTCCTTGTTTTACTAAAATGATAAAAGACTGTATTGTTATAAATGGCTGACAGAAAGAGAGTTAGGTGAATCCCTCGAGTGAAATCTAAGTCTCTCCTCCACTGGTGTACATCATTGCAAGATTAAAACCTGAATTTTGGCTGATCATACCTCAGACTGAGTCTCTGATAGATGGGATAAAATGAATTCCTATCACCATTAACCATAATAAAAAGATGGAGTGCGTCAAAAATCATTTGGGTTTTGGGTCTAGATTTGAATATGTTGGAGAACCCTTGATGTATCAGGAAGATGGTTTAGTTGTGACAGTAGGAATTACCAACAGATCTCTCTCCAGTGATCTGAGAGGTCTAGCAGGTATGTACTACTGAAACGTATCCGAGAGGAGTCTAACCCTAGGTCCTGCCCCGTTTAGTTATTTAGAACTAAACAGCAGTGCTTTAAAGTCAATCCTGTGGCTATAGTATGTATTTTTTATATATATATAAGAGTACTGTGCTGTGGCTAAAGTATGTAAATATTAGAGTAATGTGCTGTGGCCAGGGTTGGGAGGATTACTTTAAAAATGTATTCCGATACAATTGCTGATTACCTGTTAAACATTGTATTCAGTAACTTAATCCAAGTATCACAATATTAAAGTAATGTAACTTGATTACTTTCCGTTACTTTTAAATGACCTCAATGCCAAATGTTCAAATTAAGACATCAGAAAAGAGACATCATGGCTTTCACTTAACCATATTCTGTAAGTCAACAGCCAATGTAACCTTAGAAAAGAAAATGAGGAATCAAGTTTTAAGAATTAAACCTGCCCTCTGCTCAGTGTTTTCTAAAGACAAATTTGCTTGTCATTATGCAAATTCAGCCTACAGACCTACATTGAAAGTGCAAAACACCAGAGTTTACAAAGCATAGGCTAATACAAAATAAAATCAGCACAGATTTAGAACATCCACAGTATTTTTAATGAATCAAGTGTAGACTTTCTGAACTGTCAAAGAGAAGAAATTCTTGAAGTAAATACTGACAGCAGGCCTATGGGTTCCAAGATAAAATGAATGCCTGATCCTGATTTGGGGCCTGGCTTGGGCCTTGAGACGGTGCCAGTATTTGGACCTAATCGGCCAAGCAGGTGCCTAGGGTGCCAGGCACTTGAGTTCCGGTGAGTACGGCCTGAATGTTTGATCTGTTGATTTATATTTGTTTATTTTGTGTGCACTGTGTTGGGGTTGACAATCCCCCTGTAGATAACTATATATATTTTTATATCAAATACCACCATCTCCTGCACTCTTCTTCCCCACTACACCACCAAGTCCAGTCGCCACATCCCCAAATAACGTGGAGTGACCGGTCAGTCCCTCACACTAGAGTTAGACTCTTTTGCTCTCATTTGGCCAAACTTCCATAGCTGAGCTAAGGTCCGAGCTCTGCTCCCAGTGAACTAGTCTCGCTTCACTTCACTTGTGCTGGAAAAAGTGTAAAAACATGTACTGACCCAAAAAGACAAACTGTTTTGGTCACTTGAGGTGATTCTCTAAGGTCTTGGTTATAAGCATAAAAGCAGGCGTAGTCCGTAATCTAGTCCATTCTAGTATTCACGGTCCTCTAGCTAACTGTGCTTTTAGCGTGTTCTCAGAAAACTGGTGTTTGTACACAGTCCTGGCTCTGTAAACAGGAAACAAAGAGGCTCGGGCTGGTCAACACGTTCAGCGGCATGGAAAAGAAGTTTGTTTTTTTAATGGCTGTGGAGCTCAGATATCAACAGTCTTTCACCAGAATCGTGGACTGTACCTTAAGAAGTGGTGAAAAAAATAACCTGGTTACTCCTTGAAAAGATGTTATATTGGTAACAGCGTAATTGTTAGTGACGCAGGAGGAATGTTTTCTGTGGCTGTGTACAACAGTGCCATTATACACACGGGAGTGTGCAGATAAACTTCATAGAAAACGCCACCATTCGTGGTTCTAAACTTTTTGCATGCTTAAATAAGCTACAAAACTAAATTAACTACATTTCTGAATGTTTTACCAAAGCTACAATTTCACATCTGTTTTTGGAGAGTTTTTTGGCCTGTTTTGTAAATGAAAATTGACATGAGATCTCCAATTATGTACATTGATGTGGTTTTGCCAGCTTTATGATAAATGAACAGTGAAAAGAAAAGCTACGTGTTGCAGAGCAGGAGAGGCAAATGACAGAGGAAGAAGAATTGGTCTGGATTGAGATGAGTTTGTTTAAATTATAACAAAGGCCTCTCATCTCTGGAAGTAAGAGAAACAACAACACATGAGACTACCACTAGAAGTGTCCTGCAGCTCTAATGCTGATCCATGGTGAAAATCTTATGAACTTCACATTTACCGTATCGCAACATTCTCCCTCATATGGAAACTTTAGAAAAAATCTGTAGCACATCTTACCCACCCCTAAAATTACCCATATTTCGTAAAAATATGTTTTGTATGGCAAGCTGTTGTCATGACACCAAGAAGAAACGTTTTTAATCTGTTGGTTTGCCTGTCACGATACTGTACATACCACTTTTGAGTGTGGCATATTGACCATGTGTGACCAGTGGTACAGTGGCTAGAACAACAAGAAGCTAACTTGGGTTCAATTCCTGAGCAATGCAAGGTGCTATAGTAAGTGACTTTGGATAAAAGTTTGTTGTAGTTGCATTTTTGGGTCACTTTGTCTCATTGATAGCCCATAGCTTACTTATACAGCAGTAATAGTGGGAAAATGTCTTCAGCGATATCTACATCTATATTTTTCCTTCATACATGCAGATATACAAATAACAAACAAACAAAACAAGGTAGAAAACTGAATACATTTTCAGCAAAAAATTGAGAATACTGACATTGACAACTATCATAGAGCTTCCTTTTCTCTGTGGACTATTTTCTTCAGTCTCATGTAACTTGAAACAAGTGTGAAAATGATTGGAAAAAACTGTAGCAATGAACATAACAATTGATAACATGACACCCTTTACAATAATCTGGGAAAATATCTTACCTTAATGATTCCTTCATGTTCTCAACTCACCACTGACATTGACAACTATCAGAGCCTCCTTTTCTCTGTGGACTATTTTATTCAGTGTCATGTGACTTAGATCATATCAATGGGATTAGAAACATGATTTACATGATTGCGTGTCTGATCTTATCAGATACATCTGACCTTTCCAAAATGTCCAAGTCAAACACTGTAATCCTCATGTTCATTGACCTTGCATGCCAACCCATAGACTGTGGAGGCTGGCAGGGAAACAGATCTGACCACCCTCTCCTCAGCTGTAACATTAAAAGTGATGTGATGTACTGTATATTGAGTGAATCAAATGGGCATAGATCTAAATGATACAAATATAAATGTCTAATGAAAATCTCTCATGGCATCATGGTTTGTGGTGAGTGTGAGACTAAAAGCACATAAATCACATGAAAGCTTTTTCAAATTAATTTACATTTCTCCCATATAGAAACAGTGAAGATAAAACCTTCTTTCATGCTTGAGGTAAAAATGTCTTTTTCATAACTGAAATGAACTGTACTGGTACAGGTAAAACAGGTGCTGTGCAGGTAAACAGGATGTTTTCATGCAAAATCCATATAAATGTCAGATTGTAATAGCCTTGCCAAATCCACAGAAGGTGTGTGTGTGTGCGCGTATCGGTCATATCAATGAGATGAGAAATATGATATGCATGTTTACGTGTCTGATCTTATCAGACACATCTGACCTTTCCAAAATGTCCAAGTCAAACACTCTGATCCTCATGTTCATTGACCTCGCATGCCAACCCATAGACTGTGGAGGCTGGCAGTGAAACAGATCTGACCACTTCTCCTCAGCTGTAACATTAAAAGTGATGTTGAGTGAATCAATGGGCATAGACCTAAAGGATGCAAATACAAATGTCTAATGAAAATCTCTCATAACATCATGGTTTGTGATGAGTGTGAGACTAAAAGCATATTCAGTGGGGAAAATAAGTATTTGAACCCCTGCCGATTTCGCAAGTTTGGCCACTTGCAAAGAAATGTGTGATCTATAATTGTAATAGTAGGTGTATTTTAACAGTGAAGAAACAGAATATCAACAAAAAAATCCAGAAAAACTGCATTTTATAACATTTATGACAATTTGCATTTGATGCAGAAAATAAGTATTGAACCCCTAGCAAAACATGACTTAGTACTTGTTGGAATAACCCTTGTTGGCAAGCACAGACGTCAGACTTTTCTTGTAGTTGGTCACCAGGTTTACACACATCTCAGGAGGGATTTTGGTCCACTCCTCTTTGCAGATCCCTCTCCAAATCCTTAAGGTTGGCATTTTCAATGGGAGGGATGAGGGGAATGAGGTTCAAGCCCAATATTCCACGTTGCATGGCCCCATCCATAGTCCCCTCGATGCAGTGGAGTCGTCCTGTACCCTTGCAGAGAAAACAGCTCCAAAGCATAATGTTTCCACCTCCATGCTTGACGGTGGGTATGGTGTTCTTGGGGTCATATTCAGCATTCTTTCCCCTCCAAACGCGGCAAGTCGGGTTGATGGCCAAAGAGCTTGATTTTGGTCTCATCTGACCACATCCTGTCTCCCAATCCTCCTTAGAATCATTGGCAAACTTCAGACGGCCCTGTACATGTGCTTCCTTGAGCAGGGGGACCTTGCGAGTGCTGCAGTACTTCAAACCATTATGGCGTAGTGTGTTGCCATGGTTTTCTTGGTGACTGTGGTCCCAGCTGCCTTGAGATCATTCAAAAGCTCCCCCTGTGTAGTTCTGGGGTTATTCTGCACCTTTCGGATGATCACCGATACCGCAACGAGGGGATATCTTGCATGGGCCCCAGACCTAGAGTGATTGACAGTTGTTTGTGTTGCTTCCATTTACGAATAATCACACCAATAGTTGTCCGCTTATCGCCAAGCTGCTTGCCAATGGTTTTGTAACCCATTCCAGCCTTGTGCAGGTCTACAATCTTATCTCTTGGTTAACTCTTTGGTCTTGCCCATGGTGTTGAGGTTGAAGGTGTGAAATATGATTCTTTGGACAGGTTTCTTTTATACACGTCACCAGTTGAGATCAGGTGTACCTTGTTAGGCCTAATGAGGACTAATCTGTGTGCTTCTTGGGCACATAACTGGTCATTGGGAGCCAGAATTCTTGCTGTTTGCTTGGGGGTTCAAATACTTATTTTCTGCATCAAATAAAAATAACGTCATAAATGTTATAAAATGCAGTTTTCTGGATTTGTTTGTTGATATTCTATTTCTCACTGTTAAAATACACCTACCATTACAATTATAGATCACACATTTCTCTGCAAGTGGCCAAACTTGCGAAATCGGCAGGGGTTCAAATACTTATTTTCCCCACTGTAAAACACATTGAAAGCTTTTCAAATTCATTAACATTTCTCCCATATAGAAACAGTGAAGATATAACCTTCTTTCATGCTTGAGGTAAAAATGTCTTTCATAACTGAAATGAACTGTACTGGTACAGGTAAACAGTTACTGTGCAGGTAAACGGGATGTTTTCATGCAAATTCATATAAATGTGAGAATGTAATAGCCTTGCCACAACCACACATGGTGTGTGTGTGCGTGTGTGTGTGTGTGTCTCATGGCATCATGGTTTGTGATGAGTGTGAGACTAAAAGCACATAAATCACATTGAAAGCTTTTCAAATTCATTAACATTTATCACATATAGAAACAGTGAAGATAAAACCTTCTTTCATGCTTGAGGTAGAAACTTCTTTCATGCTTGAGGTAAAAATGTCTTTCATAACTGAAATTAACTGTGCAGGAAAACAGGTACTGTGCAGGTAAACAGGATGTTTTCATGCAAATGCATGTAAATGTCAGAATGTTATAGCTTAGCACTTTCCACATCTACACAAAGTGTGTGTGTGAGTTCGTGTGAGTGTTTGTGTGTGTGTGTGTGTGTGTGTGTGTGTGTGTGTGTGTGTGTGCATATCTGTGTGTGTGTGTGTTTGTAGCATTTTGCTCATCTATAACATTAACATTCATTTAGAATATGATTTTAAGCAACTTGTTACCTAGTTTTCCATCAGTATTT
Organism: Clupea harengus; assembly: GCF_900700415.2. NCBI lineage: Eukaryota > Metazoa > Chordata > Actinopteri > Clupeiformes > Clupeidae > Clupea > Clupea harengus. The sequence goes on along the minus strand of NW_024879612.1, from coordinate 22,608 downwards.
GTCCCATTAACTTGGTGTTGCTAGCAATCTGCTCTACCATTGTAGCTACTACAAGATAAGTTTGTTTCCTGGGAACTAAACCCCACATCTCTGTGTTTTACGAATACT
>NW_024879612.1:0-17500 GCF_900700415.2 Clupea harengus | reverse complement strand
CACTACACCACCTCCACACACCTCACACCACTACACCACCTAACCACTACACACTCCACACGCCTCCACACACCACTACACACCTCCACACACCACTACACCACCTCCACACCACTACACACCTCCACACACCACTACCACACACCACTACACACCTCCACACACCACTACACACCTCCACACCCACCACCACCTCCACACACCACTACACCACCTCCACACACCACACACCTCCACACCACTACACACCTCCACACCCACTACACCACCTCCACACACCACTACAACCTCCACTACACCACTACACACCTCCACACACCACTACACCACCTCCACACCACAACACTCCACACACCTACACCACTACACCCCACTACACCTCCACACGCCTCCACACACCTCCACACCACTACACCACCTCCACACACCACTACACACCTCCACACCACTACACCACCTCACACATACACACCTCCACACACCTACACCACCTCACACCTCCACCACTACACCACCTCACACGCCTCCACACCACTACACTCCACACCCACTACACTCACCCTACACCACCTCACACCCCACTACAACACCTCCACACACCACTACACCACCTCCACACGCCTCCACACACACCTCCACACACACCCTATACACCACCTCCACACCCACCACACACCTCCACACCACTACACCTCCACACACCACTACACCACCTCCACACCACTACAACCACCTCCACACCCACTACAACCACTCCACACACTACACACCTCCAACACCACTACACCACCTCCACTACAACTACACTCCCACACCACTACACACTCCACACACCCTACACCCACCTCCACCACCCACACCTCCACCCCACCACACACCTCCACAAAATACTGATGTACTTTTGGTACAAACACGAAACATACATGATGTACTTTTATATGGATCTGGATAGGTTTTTGGGTATATTTTGGAGAGGCTATAGACCATCATATGTGTTGTCACAATAAATTACAATATATTACACTGAAATTAATTCAGAATGGTTTGCTGTAGTACAGAAGCAAGAAAAAAGTATGAATTCTTGATGTACAGTGACAGGTACTGGATGTTGTATTTGTGAGGTTGGAGAGGTTATGAGACACTTGGAGACGTCTAAGGTACCATATGGAAACTGATGTGTAACACTTGTAAACTTTTGTCTATCTGCTTCAAATTTTTTACACACTTCTGTCAAGATGTTGTTGCATCAGGAAATGTAAATGTTGTTTCCTATGACATTCAAAACCCAGTTCTACACTGAAAACATAAAAAAAACTAGGCGTTTTATGTTTTTTTGACAAAAATGTTGGTTTTGCTGCTCTGAAATGTAAACTAAAATGACATAATAAAACATTTTAACTGATTGCATTTGATGGGCCAAGTGTCTTCTTTAATTTAAGCCATGAATGGTTATTATGCAATGTTTAGAACATAGATATTCAAGTTTTAAATGGGACAGTGCAATATAGGCGGAATTGTCAAAAATACCCTTCTGAATTAACAGGTTAAGGGCCCCTGATTGGTCGAGGCCCGGGCTTAAGCCCAGGTAAGCCCGTGCGTTAATGTTACACCAGGATGCTGCGCTTTCTAGTGAGCGTCGTTTGCACTGCCGTCTGTGCAAGTACGGCAGTCCAGACTATTCTCATTTGTAATTCCAAGTTGGTGGAATGAACTACCCAGCATACAGAGCAGGGGGTCCCTTCTACCTTTAAGACGCTTTTGAAGACCAACTCTCAGAGAGCACTTCCCGTCCTAACTGGCACTTCGACTAGTGCGTAACTTGCAATTACAGCAGTTACATTTCTGCACTTTTTTTTTCTTTTATTTCATTTTGCTATATTTCTGGTAAGTAGTATTTATTTATTGTTACATCAGGTTCTATGCTCGTAGCTTGACTATTCTCTCCCTTGTACGTCGCTTTGGATCAAAAGCGTCTGCTAAATTACTAAATGTAAATGTAAATGCATTAAGGCGCATTGATCCCAAGGTATGCATAAGGCACAACCTGAGCAATAACCTGGCGATCTGATACAAAGCCATAGCATTACATCAGGATCATCAGTTTTACAAGCAAGTTATCGGTACAGTGACTGTGAAATACTTTCAGCAACATGCACACATCCCTTGAACAATAACGTTACTAGCAGCTATGTTGCTCCACACTGCTACGTTACTGTACTGTACTTTAGATTGTCACCATCCTAGCTAGCTAGCTAGATACCTCGCCAGAGATGGAATAAAGAATAAGAATAAATAATCTTTGTAGGTTATATTAGCTAGCTTGAAATATTATATACAGATCTTACCAGCGGTGAAAGAACATGACTAGTCTACAAGGTGCTGGTGGCATTTAATGAAGAGGTCGTGGGGTTTCTCATTTTTGATTGAGAGTATGCTTTTGCTTCGATTATGGTTGTGTCCCCTTCGTTGTTGATCTTAATGTTTTGGATATATCCTTCCACTGCATATTGCAGTCCATTTTGCCTTGATCTGGAGGATATCGCGGAGATATTACTCCAAAAAGAATCACTGACTGACAGACAGTATAGTGCATGAACGAGTTCAAAAGACGTAGCAACAGTAACTAAGAGAACGGGGCTTTTGCGAACGGTCAATAGCGCATTAACGTCGCTAGGACCACTGATTCGCCAAACCTGCTTGCAGTCTGTGTTCTACTGTGTTCCACAGTCCCCGACGTTGGTCTCGTCACTGTCATGATTTTTTTCTTTTCTAAACATGATTTGATTTTGTAAAGAGTAACGAAAGTTTCAGGGGAAATGTATCGGAGTAAAAGTATCAGTTTTCTTTGCAAAATGTAGCGAAGTAAAAGTAAAAGTAACAGAAATATAAGTAGTAAAGTAAAGTACAGATATCCAAAAAACGACTTAAGTACAGTAACGAAGTATTTCTACTAAATATTCTATTTCTACTTCGTTACTATACAACACTGCTAGATAATGGCTCATCTTGAGACCTGATGCAGCTCAACGTGTGTCATGTTGCTAGCTAACTAGATAATGGTCATCTTGAGACCTGATGCAGCTCGACCGGTGTCATGTTTGCTAGCTAACTAGATAATGGCTCATGCTTGGGCGCATCCACTCTGGATTTTTCCGCAGTGAAATGATATGATCTCACATGTTTTACACGTCTTGCTGAGGTTCACACTCATAGTCAAAATAAAAAAAAAAAGGATAATGAAAGTTTCAAGTCCATTTTTAAGTTGATTCAGTTGCAAACCGAGCACAGAACTGCAAGCTTACACAGATCCAATTAATACTATGTGTTCCTTTAGTACACAGATCCAATTAATACTATGTTTCCTTTAGTACACAGATGCACTCAGCACTATGTGTTCCTACACACGCACACACTCAGTACTATGTTTCCAACACACACAGATGCACTCGTACTATGTGTTCCTACACACACACAACACACACACACACACACACACACACACACACACACACACCACACTCAGTACTATGTGTTCCTACACACACACTCAGTACTATGTGTTCCTACACACACACTCAGTACTATGTGTTCCTACACACACACACTCAGCACTATGTGTTCCTACACACACACACACACTCAGTACTTTGTGTTCCTACACACAGATTCCACACACACTCGTATCTTGTGTTCCTACACACACAGATCAATTAATACTATGTGTTCCTACACACACACACACAGATGCACTCAGTACTTTGTGTTCCTACACACGATTCACACACACACACCAGTACTATGTGTTCCTACACAACAGATCAATTAATATTTGTGTTCCTACACACACACACACACAGATGCACTCAGTACTTTGTGTTCCTACACACAGATTCACTCAGTACTGTGTGTTCCTCTCAACAATTCTCAAAAATTTTGTTGTTAAATACAATGACATAAAGGCTTTTCTATTTTTCTATTCCTTCAGTACACAGATCCACTCAGTACTCTGTGTGTTCCAGGTGCCGCACACTGATGAAATGTCACAGGGCATTTGACTCTGCATGTGATGATCATTTGAATGGGAAGTGCCTGTACATGGCTCACAACTGCACTTCCTTGCTAAGCTGAAAGTCCCATGTGTTCTCCCAGTGAGGAAGAACCTCAGCTCGGTGGCCTCATCAACATACACACCGTGCTGTCCTGCCGGCCTGCCTGCTTATCCAGCATGGCAGTAATGGGCGAACGGCAGCGCATGAAGCTAATCATGCATATAATTGAGTTATGACTTTTAGGACCATGGGAGCCTGACCCCCCCACATATCAGGTTAAGCAGGGCATCACCTGAATGATTAGAACATGGAAATGAAAAACTTAATTACTCACAAGATTGTGGGATTTGCTCATGATGGACAGACACAACACAGGGCAAGAGCAGCAGAAGAGGAGAGGAGGAGAGGAGGAGAGGAGAGGAGGAGAGGAGAGGAGAGCAGATTCATTTAGGGGGACGATTAAGTTCTTTCCTGGAAAGGGAATGCAGATAGGAGGAAAGCCAAGGGGGAGCGCTAAGATTAAGGGCTGAATCACTGCTGGAGGAAGGTGGAGCTGAAGGGCACCTGGGGAATATAATAATAATAATAATAATATTAATATTAATAATAATAATAATAATGTATTTTATTTGTAATGCACTCTTCATTCAAAAGAATATCAGAGTGCCAACATATTAAAAACTAACTATAATAATACAATAAAATAAAAATGAATTAACATAAGCATAATAGAAAACTTTTTTAACATTTTAACATACGATTTAACACAAGGCCAGAAATGCCTTCCTGAATAAAAATGTTTTTAGTCCAGCTTTAAAGGAGTACAGCGTCTGCTTTGCCCTTAGGTGGTCAGGGAGGCTGTTCCATATGGGCTGTTGTGAGTGTTAACATGGCCCCCTTCTTGGTTAATAGTTCAATGGTTTGGTCAATGGGGAATAGTTTAACACCAGACAGTCTTCATGCATTATTTCAACAGTGAAGAAAGATGGGTGAGAATATCTTCATTTTTAGTACATTTTTGAAACACATTCACTTGAGTTCGCTGACAGGTATGTAGTCATTGAATGTATGCTGTCAATAAATGTATCCAGTAATGTAAGTGCCTGCAAAATGTAGTAATAGAACGCACAAAACAAAAATAGGTTAAGACTGAATTCGAAAATACATTTTCCTTCAGGTGTCAGTTGGAATCCAATAGTCACACCCAACGTTTTATCTGTAAATCCACACACTCTCAGTGTTGGGCCAGAGAGCCCCTTCCATCTGTGTGTTGTTTTGTCTCTCCGGCTAGCTGCTAGCGGCTTGACATTTGCCTCCTCTGCTCCTGGGCGCCTGTCTCGGAGGACCCGTCTCCCATGGCTCTGCTTCAGGCGCGTATTAAGAATGGCCTCCGTCAGCACAGCCAGCTAATCTCATCAGAGAATAGGAACCTCTTGGTATGAAATATACAGCTGTTCTCCCCTCTCTCCAGGAACAATGCGCTGGACTGCAAACTGAGCAGCACCTCATTCCATGCCACACCAGGAACCCAGCTGTGATCATGACTCTCCTTCTCCTGATAGCACCTACACATCCACAGACACATTCACTGACACACATTCATGCCAACACACACACCACACACATAGACATTCTGACACACACACAACACATCCACAGACACATTCACTGACACACATCCACACACACACATCCAAGACACCATTTGAACACACATTCACTGACACACCACACACACACACACATCCACAGACACATTCACTGACACACACATTCACTGACACACACACACATCCACAGACACATCCACAGACACATTCACTGACACAACATCCACAGACACACATCCACAGACACATTCATTGACACACACATTCACTGACACCACACCACACAACATCCACAGACACATTCACTGACACACACATTCACTGACACACACACACACATCCACAGACACATTCACTGACACACACACAACACACATCCACAGACACATTCACTGACACACACATTCACTGACACACACACACACACACATCCACAGACACATTCACTGACACACACATTCACTGACACACACACACACACATCCACAGACACATTCACTGTCACACACATCCACAGACACACACATCCACAGACACATTCACAGACACACACATCCACAGACACACACATTCACTGACACACACATCCACAGACACACACATCCACAGACACATTCACTGACACACACACACACACACACACACACACACACACACACACACACACACATGAATCATCTGAATAGACCTGTCTTGGTCCAAACCTATTCCCATCTTCTTTACCTGATATTGTCTCCACACTCTGAACTAACTCTAGAAATAACTATCATATTCGCATTCGCATTTGGTCAGCGAAGGACTTCACTAAAATCATATGTTAAGATTGTATACATGAGTCTAAATTGTTATCTATCTCTGAACAAGTGTTGGACTATCGGCTGAAAGCAGTTCAGGTTCCAGACAGTAGGGTTTGAGCCTCTTCACACCTCTGATAATACATCCAACTGCAGAGGTCATTTCCACCAATTTATCCTAGAGCAATTAGCCTACTACTTTCTTTAACTCAGATTATAAAACAACATTTAATTCCACAAGCATCCAAAGTGGATTAGCAAAATCAAGAAATGATTCCTCACTACCATTTTGAGTCCAGAATTATTAGCTCATCCAATGGGAAGGTGAGAATAATACACAGATATTCAATTCAATCAATTCAACTCAACTCAATTCAATTCAACTTTATTTCGCCATGTATACAGATACTAGGATTTTTTTTGGTTTTCTCCATGCAGGCTATAGTATCACAAATAGAACAACAAGACAACACAGAACAACAATACAAGGACAGATAGTACCAGACAGTATGAGCAAAATAATAAATAAGAATGGAGGTAGTGCAACAATAATAATGTTAAATAAAGTTAAATAAAGTGCGATAAAGTTCGTGTGTGAGAGCTATTTAGGAGGGCTATTGCTTGGAGGAAAAAACTGTTGAGGTGACGTGATGTTTTGGTCATGATGGCCCTGTATCGCTGTCCAGAGGGGAGACGGTTAAAGAGACTGTTAGCAGGATGTGAGGGGTCTGCCGTGATCTTCATTACTTTCCTGAGGGATCTGGAGCTGGAGCTGCCTGTTGTTATGGCACTGTAATGGCATGCTTTGTCGGTCATGTTTATTAGAGTTCAGATGAGGAGAACAAATAAAAGAGGTTATTTTATTCACTTCACTGTCTCAGCACAAACAGAAACTTATACATATAATTACAGAACATTGACAAAACATCATTGACCACTTCAGAGTGTGGATTTAAGAATTGGATTAAACAAATATTTTGATAGATGCACACACTGATGTTAAATATTAACTAATCATACAAATCATTGAATATCATTTTCCCAGTTCTAGACCGACATGTTTGATACACAAAACCTGGATTAATGTCCTGATGAGCCTCAGTGCTCATAGGTAGTGATTATTTCACAGCAGTGTTGTGTGTATATGAGAAATACCAATAGACTGTTCAGTAGTCCTATCCATCATGTGTGAGGAGTGAGGGAAAGGGTGACAATAAACCAATCAATCACTTATCACTTTCTCAATGAACAACATATCAATCAATCACCTATCACTTTCTCAATGAACAACATAGCAATCAATCACTTATCACTTTCTCAATGAACAACATAGCTTCATTGTGTCAGCCGGGCATTCATGATTTCAGTTAAATTCATCAGGCCTATTTTAGACAAATGAAGACATTTATCTTCAATCGCAGTGCTGCCAATTCTGCAATACAAATATAGTGGTGGCAAAAAGCTCTGAGTGTTCACAATGAACACCCCCACCCCCCCAAAAAAATCAAAGTTGTTATGTCAACTCAAATCCCTACAGTATTTTTTTTTCCAAGGCAAATAAAAGCTTCTCAAATCATCATAAAATACTTGACTTGGTGAAGACTCTTCTATGCACATCATGAAGAAGTTGAAAAGAGAGATCAAATCCTCTGTAAAGCATCCCAAGAACATTCATAGCGGTCTCAAAAGATTCCAGGGTGACAGTTAAAAGCGCTATTGAAAGATTCCAGGGTGACAGTTAAAAGCGCTATTGAAAGATTCCAGGGTGACAGTTAAAAGCGCTATTGATTTCGATCAGCGTGAGCGCACTCGAGGGAGCCATTTGGGCTTACTAGTGTAGTTGAAACACCTTTAATGGCTGTGACAGGTGCCTTTCACACCACATGACTGGGAGCTGCGCTGAGCTGTGCCATGAGCAGACAGGTAAAGAAGCCCAGCGTAATTGAAGATAACAGCCAGAATCCAACGTTTCCCCACTGAGAGTCTTGATAGAATGACATGTTGATATTGCCACCGCAGTACTTCCTACAGCAGACAATCAAACTAGGACACATTGGTAATAATAATAAATGCATACATCTGCCAGATATCTTTGAAAATTCAGCGGCACCATATCTTTGATGGGTTAGAAGAGAGCGAGTGTTTGGTAGCTTTGAGGAACATGAGAGGACACAGGATTCTGAAAGCCCATTGGTTGAACATGAGAGGACACAGGATTCTGAAAGCCCATTGGTTGAACCGGTTTATTCATGAGTAATTCAGAACACACTATTTCTTCTTAATAAGAATTAATTATAATAATAATAATAATAAAACTTTATTTATATAGCACCTTTCATGCAAAAGAATGCAGCTCAAAGTGCTTTACAGCAAATACATAATATGCACAAAGAAATGACATGCACATAAATTATTAATTAATTAATAATTATTATTAATGTACTCATTTCAGCATCAGCACGGAGAGTTCATGCATAACAGACACAAGAAGTCAAATAAATGTTGCCATCAGGATTTCATGAACTACATTTAGTTTCTTTTCAAGACTGACAATGTCACTGTCATTTAGTTCAGACGTGAAACCCATCCACCCAGTGGTAGTAGTCAGCATATGTCCTTTCCTGCTGATTCTTCACTTCCGTTCCTCTCAGGCCTGAATCAGTCCATGAGCTTGGTGGAGTCACTATGGACACACACACACCTCTGCATCAGTCCATGAGCTTGGTGGAGTCACTATGGACACACACACACCTCTGAATCAGTCCATGAGCTTGGTGGAGTCACTATGGACACACACACACCTCTGCATCAGTCCATGAGCTTGGTGGAGTCACTATGGACACACACACACCTCTGAATCAGTCCATGAGCTTGGTGGAGTCACTATGGACCCACACACACCTCTGAATCAGTCCATGAGCTTTGTGGAGTCACTATGGACACACACACACCTCTGAATCAGTCCATGAGCTTGGTGGAGTCAATATGGACACACACACACCTCTGAATCAGTCCATGAGCTTGGTGGAGTCAATATGGACACACACACACCTCTGAATCAGTCCATGAGCTTGGTGGAGTCACTATGGTGGGACACACCTCTGCAGGGTGGAAAAGCAACACACCAGTAAGCTTAAAACCTAAAATAAATGTTTGATAAAATTGTGTTTGTCAGTGAATGTGATATAAATAAATGATCAGCATTCTGCTTTATTCTTCAGAAATCCATCAATTAATTAAAGGCAGGCAGCAGCCCAGCGCTCCAGACACAGCTCAACTACATAGGCTATAGAACGTAACCAGCAGGCTAGGCTGCTGTGCTAAACAGATATTCAGTCCATCATCTTTATCGTTTGTATTTTTTCATCCAAAATGAGTAAAACTGCAAGATTTATTTAAAGTTCTAGCACATGGTGAAACATCACATTGTTGTATTTTGCCAGAAATGTATAACAATGATGTTGATTTATTTTAAAAGCAATAGGTCTTGGCCGTCTGTATTTCTTCACCCCATTCTGTTTTCCACAGGGGTTTGTAGTAGTAGTTAGGTTGAAGTCGATTAGGGGTTGAGCATTTGGCCAGTGCTAATATGAAGAATTGCTCCCCCCATAGAAAGAGTCCAAAGGGCTTTCAGAAGTGTTTATGCAGACAGCTATCCAGCAGAGCTGTTTAGATGGGCAGAAGTGCCTTGGACTCTCTTAAGTACCCTCAGCAGAGCTGTTTAGAGTGTGTCACTGACAGTAGGCATCAAGAACAGCATCCTTATACATTATTTGATGTCGTGCGTCATGTTCTGTAATAATATGCAGACAGGGAGTCTGACAAAGAATGTACTGTATTGTAGATAATAAATAATACATTTTTAGCCAATTCATTGTCTTAACCCAACCATCATCAAATAAGACATATTCACAATAGTCATAACACACTGTTTTGTTACCACTTGTTAGTCAGGTAGACCTTATTTTAGGTCTACCTGTCAGTTATATGGCAGTACGGCACCCTCTAGAGGTCATCGTGACGCATTGCACTGACGTGGACACCGGTGCCGTTAATATTTGTTGCAAATATGTTCAAGAGAATGAGTGTCTCTAATATGCACAAAAACATCAAATGAATCAAGTAATCCTTTAAAAAATGTTTTTGGTGTTCTAAAAAAAATAAAACTAATATCATCTGAAGTGTTAATACAAATGTGAAGTATAGTTAGGCAATTTTTCAATTTAATACAAAAGAAATGACATCTGATTACACTTATTAGCACACATGTGACACACGGCAGGACATTTGAGGAGAACAACTACCCCGGATAGGATGTCAAGTCACTTAGGCTCAAACTCTAAAGAAATCATCTGTGTGGAATATAAATCATCTGATCATCTCCCGAGGCGTAGCACGTGGACAATGCTTTGTGTTGGGAATGACATATCCCTGTCATGCATGAATATACTGAATGTCCAAATCCCAAGAATGCTTCAGGTGGATGGCAATTACCATTTGAATAATCAAGCTGTCAGGAGTAGCTCACCTGACTGTGAATGTGGTATTTCTCCTATCTTTTCTGAATTTGAATGAGGTCAGTCCTGATGCATGAAAGGTTATCATCAAGGGAGCACTTCTAAAGCCCTTCTTAAGCATGCAGAACCATGGATATGCATTTAGGACAGGCAAGCCTGTCCCACAAAAGCATGAAAAATATTTCAATGTGATTTCCTGATTTGAATCTGTTTGAGGGCACCCATGATGGAAGTCCATAACAACAGAGTTAATGTATGTGTTTTTTTTTGTTTGGTGTGTGTGTGATTGATGTTTTGAACCGACATTGCTAAATGGCCTTGCATAGATGACTGAAACACAATATACACAGACATTGCATTTGGAGGGCAAATATGAAACTAAATCATCAAAGTAAAATGTAGAAACTCCAAGACACGGTGGCAGTAAAATGACTGAACTAGATGTCATACAGCTTGAAGCAGCTGTAAGGAGTTTTTGGTCTAAAACTAGCAAGCTACAACTTAATCAAGCAAAATGTATAAACAGAAAATGACTGTAGATTCCAGATACTGCTCCATGATTCATGTTAGGAGTCACTGCAATGTGTTCTGAGACAGTGTGATTCATGTTAGGAGTCACTGCAATGTGTTCTGAGACAGTGTGATTCATGTTACGAGTCACTGCAATGTGTTCTGAGACAGTGTGATTCATGTTACGAGTCACTGCAATCCCTGGACATAAACAGGTAAGGATGTTACGAGTCACTACAATCCCTGGACAGAAACAGGTAAGGATGTTACGAGTCACTGCAATCCTTGGACAGAAACAGGTAAGGATGTTACGAGTCACTGCAATCCTTGGACAGAAACAGGTAAGGATGTTACGAGTCACTACAATCCCTGGACAGAAACAGGTAAGGATGTTACGAGTCACTGCAATCCCTGGACAGAAACAGTTAAGGAGTGGCTGAGCATGTGGTTCTTGGTTGGATTTGTAGTCTGTTAGTTTTGTGGATATCTCCAGCAGATTCCAGAGCATCAGTTCCGTTCATATACATCACGTCAATTCTTAAACTCTACACACGGACTCAAATGCTCTGAAACAGAAACGTATCAACGAGGAAGTTATTACAGATACCGCAACCTAGAATTCTCCAGAAGTAGACAAGTAAACAAGCACACTTCACACGAGTTCCATGTGCATATCGTATCTGATGCATAATCATAGTCCTTTCCCTTCATTGTTCTTGTTAAGAGGGGGCGACAGTGGTACAGTAGGTAGAGAAGTCGTTTAGTAAACAGAAGGTTGCTAGTTCGATTCCCTGTCGAAGCGTCCTTGAGCAAGACACTGAACCCCTAATTGCTCCTGATGTGCAGTGTGCCATCAGTGTAAAATGTAAAATGTGTATACATTGTAAGTCGCACAAATGTAAGTCGCTTTGGATAAAAGCGTCTGCTAAATGACTAAATGTAAATGTTAAGAAGGTGAGCCAGATAACTAACTGCTCAAACAGAAATCAGAAGCATTACTGGATGACCACGGATCTCCTCTGGGTTCTGTTCTGAGCCCTGAGGCTCCACTGCTGTCATGACACTGATCGGACCGGTGCCACTCGTGAGCAAACACATCTTCACTGCACCATTCAAACAGAGTTGAAGTGAGTTTGGTCACGCATAGTCGCATAGTCAATCTTGTCAGGTGAACATACATTCATGGGAATACACGTAGAATTGACATTTCAATCTTCTAGATATTTCCTGTGGCTACAAAGCCAAGTTTACATATCTGACAAGAACCACACAACAACTTCAAGTGCATTCAAAGCTTCTGTAGTAGCGATGACAAAGTATTATTCACAGATTGGATTAGAATGCAGTCCTCATTACAAAACGTTTTAGGCACAAATAAAAGACTTATACAAAAGCATTCAGACTTTTTCCGGACTGTCTTGAGCGAAAGAAGTTCAAATATATCCCAAGTCTGTAAACAGTGAGGAAGTGAACCTTCGGGGCAAATCAAGACAGGGACGCACGCTGCCATCTCATGAGCCTGAACAACGGTTGCAGTGCAGTGGTGCAGCCAGACATACACAAAACCTGTGGCAACGATCAGAACATTTGGGTTTCACACAGCGCCACTTGGGGGCCGTACATGTAGGGAACACTGGTGAATACATAAAGAACAAGGAGACAACAAGAACACATTCAGTGCTCAGTATGTTTGAACATGCACAGCCAACACCTGCTTCCAAACGGCCACGTCAGCCTGAAACAGTATGAAAACTACCACATGAAACACAAGCAGGAAATTCAGAAATTCAAATGTCATTTAGTTAATACATTGTTTGACGAAATACTAATGAGTGTTAACAGTCAGAATTAACTGTAGTTTTTTTAATTTAAAATGCAATGTGTTTAAAGTGTGTATTTAAACTAATACAGCACATAGTGACATGAGAGTGGCGTTGCTGCCAGTGAATGCACATGGGGCATTTTAATGTAAAGGGTCCTTCACCATGAGGCTAATGTAAGAGCAACATCTATAGCTCATTTGAATGTATTTCTTAGCATTTATCAACCACTTCAGCACTAACATTACAAGTACCTTCAGCACTGAAAGACTGCTCACAAGACAAAGACAAAAAAAAGAGAGAAAAAAGAATGAAAGAAAGGATGGAAGGAAGGAAGGAAGGCTAGAAAGAAAGAGAAAAGTGAGAAGTACAAGCTGAGGGAGAGGGAGAGAAGGGGTTCTAACTACCAACGCTTCCATCATCAGTTTAGCATCTAAGCTGTCGTAGCGCTCTGATGCACTCAACTGCACAATGTGTCCCTATCCAATCCTGTGGCACTCCAAACCCTCCACATTACACTGGGCACACTCTGGACTCTTCTGCAGGACCCTGGATGTGCTCACTGCCACTGCAGCTGCTGTGGAGGGCAGGGAAACAAGCAGATGTGTTTCCAGATGTGTTTCCACCTTCACACTGACCAACCATCAGACAACCACCATGCAGCACCATCCCAATAGCCCAAAAAGGAGTATTACAAGATCTATTGTGAGGACTTTCAAATGTTTTCTGATGTTTTACAAGAAAACTCTGATTCTCAACCCCACAATTCAACACATCCTTACTACTAATCCACTAACCTTAAACGCAACATGATGAGTTTCAACTGAGAACTCCCGAGGACATTTTGAATATCTTTTAGAAGAGATGGCAGACGGTCTGCAGAGGTCAGTTGCATACAGCTCTGCTGGGACCAGCTCTCTAGTCCTTAACTTTGAGATTTACCTGTGAATTTCTTTCAAATACTTTATTTTAAGGAGGACATACACCGCAATATAGGGGGGGGGGTGGTGACTGAACTGCACAGGCGGATTGAACTGACACATGCATGGATTCTTTCTGCTGGGCCACCGTGGCCTCAAAGCTCTGGGTGACCCCAGGCGTGGGATTCACAGGTCAATGCTGAGCAGAGCAAATACAAAAAGCTTGAATGTCCCAGAAGCCCTTGGCTCCATGCTCTCATCTCCCTCTCCCTCCCTCCCTCCCAATGTGTCTGTGATGAGGCAGTGGAGGGGGTGACACGTCTCCTCCTCCTCCTCCTCCTCCTCCTCCTCCTCCTCTGGTGATGGGTGTGATGGAGGGGGACCGCAGGGTTCCTCAGGTGCATCCTGGGTCGTGTGGGGGGCCACCAGGCTGCCCTGCACGGGGGAGGTGGAGCCTCACTGGGGAGCCTCTGGCTGCCTCTGCATGCGACGTTCCGCAGCGCCGGCCAGCATCCTGCGCCGCAGGCTCATGGGGTCAGAGGAGGTCAGAGCACGCCCACCCCCAGCGGGGCGGCGGCCCTCGTCATCATCCTCATCAGCGGCGGCGGCGGCCATGAAGAGCGAGCGTGAGGTCTCCTCCGCAGGGCTCTTACTTATGAAACGCCTGAGAGGAGAGGAAACACCACACCTTTCACTCATGGATCTCACACATGCACACACACACGCGGTAGTATGAACATTTGACCAATCTAACTCATCCAGATGAACCCCCTCCCCCTCTATGCCCTGATACAGACGCTGTGTGTGGCAGTGAATACTGGGGCGACAGTGGTTCAGGAGGTAGAGAAGTCGTTTAGTAATCAGAAGGTTGCGTGTTCGATTCCCACTGTCGAAGCGTCCTTGAGCAAGACACTGAACCCCTAATTGCTCCTGATGTGCAGTGTGCCATCAGTGTAAATGTAAAATGTGTATACATTGGATAAAATGTAAAATGTAAATGTAAGGGAATAGGCCCCTGCTGATAGTAGCGTAAGGATGATGATGTCAGACCTGCGAGCGCGTAGGAGCAGCTCCTCCTTTCTCTGATGGAGCATCTTCTGCCTCTCTCCTGCAGACTTGGAGAAGCGGCTCCCCCTCACCTCAAAGCCCTCCAGCCCGCAGGCACAGCAGTCTCACTGGCCCCAGAGGCTCCTCCTGTTGGGTCCTGGGAGGACAGGTTCACTGGTGGGGGTGCCCGCTCGGCTGCCTGAGAAAAGGGATACACAATGTTATTATTCACCTAAGGGGATATTTCTGCTTTTTAAAAACCTTAAACTTCTGTGCCTCATCGATAGTGAGTCAATTACCACAGTCAGTCTTTCTGACTAAAGAGGTTTAATCTTCCTGATCTTTCTTGTGACCACTGCAGTACTCTGTCTATAACCACTAGAGGGAGCCCATGCCACCTCCGTGTTCTGTGTTTACCTACGAACAGACTGCCATCTCACCAACATCTAGGACTACATCCTTAACAGTAAAACTGAGCAAACACATTGTTTTTGTAGAATGTCACAAGGCAACATACGAGGTAAACTAATGTCAATATGATAAATACACTTAATCATTGATAAACAGGTAAATTAATGTCAATATGATAAATACACTTAATCATTGATAAACAGTACAAGAAACTCTGAAGAGGAAGGTTCCCCTTAAATTCATGTTGGTCAAAGTTCATCATTTCGCTTAGTACAACTCAGTTTTAGAATAGTAACAAAGAATGTCATATACATGCAGACTAAATGCCTGGCCTGTGGTTGTGATGTGTTTTGTGAAGTACCCAAGAGCTACACATATATGTTACATTTACAGAACCTTTGGCTTCATTTCAGGGTTAACTCATTCTGTGCTCAACTAAGAAGTAATAAGTATTTTTAAAAGTTCATCCCTAGTCAAAGGATAATAATTTCAGTAACTATTCAACTCACCTGTTGCACTTAAACATCATCCTAAAACAATACACATTGTATAAATCATCCTAAAACAATACACATTGCACTGTTGCACAAAACAACCCTATGCCAAAGACACGGAGGGAGCTGTCCTCAAATAATGTCCTCTGTAATAATGTCCTCTGAATGCATGCGTACATTTGCTATCCGTCTCACCTGAGTCACTTGTTCATTTGTTAATTGGCTTTGTTTGCGTGTAAACGCAGGTATGACTAGCCTTACCCTCCTCTCCTCAACAAGATCTCTAATTGTGAACCCACGGTCCCCCATCACCAAATCACCAGGACGTAAACAATCAAGAAACCCTGAGTTCTGTGTAATATACCTGTCACTACACTTTCCACCAAAAGCCTCTGAAACAAACATCACCATCCCTGATGGGGCAATGGCAACAAGGTACTTCACAGTGTTACTTGCATAATAATGGCTGTAATAATGATCTGTAATAATGATCTGTAATAATGATCTGGAATAATGTCCGTTACTGAATATTTGGGAATAGCACTGACTATTAGTAACCCAAGCCTTGAGCTCCCTCTTAGGGTAACAAGTAGTTCCTGCAAGGTGCCACTGGTAACGGCACAGACCAGCTTGAGCTGAAACTACATGCACTTAGAATGTTCTGTGGCGTACAGGGGTCCATTAAGGGGACACAGTTCTGAGAGAAATAGACTGGGGGGTGGTAGAAGTGGGCCTCTAAAGGATGAGTCATTCAAGGGGTCCTCACAGTTCAACGAATGCAAGTCCCAAACCAACATACCTTTTTGCTTTTCTTATGCTCTGTTAAAATTCAAAACCAACCGCTCTGCTTGTGGACCCATTATCTGCACTGGATTCCCCATTACACACTTACAGTCTCAGCCTACCAGTAGAAAGTGACTTTGGCATAACAGTAACGGGCAGTGAAGTACACAGGGGTTTGCCCAGGTAAGTTAGGTCAGTTGGCCTTCTCTGAGGAGACTCTGAGGTCCTGAACCAGATACGCGAGTAGGGAAGTGCAGTCTAACCCTAACCCTAACCCTAACCCTAACCCTTCTCTGAGGAGACTCTGAGGTCCTGAACCAGATACCTGAGTAGGGAAGTGCAGCCTAACCCTAACCCTAACCCTAACCCTTCTCTGAGGAGACGCTGAGGTCCTGAACCAGATACCTAACCCTAACCCTAACCCTTCTCTGAGGAGACGCTGAGGTCCTGAACCCGATTACCTGAGTAGGGAAGGCACCTGGATGCGTCCCTCCAAGATGTTGTCAGTGGTGACCTCCACTGAGCGAGTCAACTGCAGATCTTGC